>NC_035440.2:148907631-149056377 GCF_002127325.2 Helianthus annuus
GTGGTCAACTAATGCAGACAAACTTCATTTAATGAAGAAAGAGAAGATGGGTGGACATGGGGCAGTGCCCAATGGACACAGGGCCGTGTCCGGGCTTCTGTGCAGGCTATAAATAGGGGTGCTTGGCTCACTTGCAAATCATCCCTTGGCAAACCACCTCTCTCCCACTTCACCCACACTCCACCACCACCACAACACCATCATCCACCACCAATATCCATCATCCATCATAGAGTGTGTGTAGTAGTCTCGAAATCCAAGATTGATAGTAAGAGTTCTTGACAATCAAAGGCCATGTTTGCCTAAGTCTCTTACATCACTTGGTGAAGACAAGCATTCAGTGTAATACTTTTTACTTTTAATCTTTTCGCACTTTTTATTTGGTTATGTATTAATGAATTTAATAACTAGTTTCTTATGTTGAAGGTGAAACTTCCTTATCATTTGTCCGTGGTGTCTTGGCGTTATTTTACTATCTATATAAAATAAAAGATTTACACCATTCATATCTCCACGGTCTATATGGAGATATGTTGGCTACCTGGTCGGGGGTTAAGGGAATGGTTTAGTAAACGTCTTGCCTTGTTCAGTGTATAGATCCTGCAAGGACCTGGGTCAAGCTTAGTAGGATCTCCTTCAATACCCACTGGTATTGGATGGCGGGAGTCCGAATTTCTTGATCCCCTCATATGTAAACTACTATTAATATATTAACGCGGCTACTTAGGATTGTATCCCTGCTGACTCAAACTACTTAGCCGAGGGTAACATCACCTTCAAAAGAAGGGCCTACCACATTACGCATTAATAACTTAATTAATTATCTTTCAATAATCCAACCCTTTAGGATTGTATCCTTGCTGACTCAAACTACTGGGTTGAGGGTAACGTCACCTTCAAAAGAGGGGCCTACTACAATAACTAAGATACTCCCTTAAAAAGTGCAAAAGTGCGGAAATAATGAAAGGTTACACTAAAGGCGAGTTGGATCCAAGTGATTCATCTTGTCTATCTGTTTTTATTTTTATTTTTTATTTTCAGCATTTTTAGTTTTTTATTTTCTAGTTTAAAATCTTTTTCTAAACTTTTGATTTGATTAGACGTTGAGGATAAACCGGTATTAAAAGCTCTTGTGTCCTTGGACGACCTCGGTATCTTACCAACACTATACTACGCTCACGATGGGTGCACTTGCCCATATGTGTGTTTGGTGTTAGTAAATATCGTGTTTTATAAATTTAAAACTTGACTAATGTGGTAAAAAGGGCTAAAAATATACTTAAAAATATAACACACCACACACGCATCAAGTTTTTGGCGCCGTTGTCGGGGACACAAGAATTTTAAGAAAGCTTAAAATCAACGGCCTAATCGTTTTTTCTTATTTTTCTATTTTTTTAGGATTTTTTTTTTATTTTTTAGCTCCTGCAGAGTTCAGCACGAGGTCGTGCCTGGTCGGACACGGGTCGTGCCCATCATTGTTACTGGCAGTTTTTATTTTCCGAGTTACAGAGAGTTGAGCACGGGGCCATGTCGGTGCAACACGGGGTCGTGTCAAGCTTTCCAGTAACGGGGATCCGGAAAACAATCACTGTAACTCCGACCACGGGGCCGTGTTCGTTTGAACATGGGGTCGTGGTGAAACTTCTGACCAACTTTCTTTATTGTTTTTATTGTAGGACTTGGAACCCAGGCGCCACACCTAAACCCTCTACGTAGTGTATGAGCTCCAGTTCCAGTAGAGACATAAAAGAACCTCTAGACGAACCCGAACGCTTTCTAAGTAGAAGATGTAAAGCTAAAAACCAAGAGAAAGTTTCGGGGGACCTACTTCCAATGGCGGACCAATGTACCCTCATGGATTACCTACGGCCCACCGTAGGTAATCTTGGCGCTGCTATCAATGCACCGAATGTCGATGCCAATAACTTCGAACTTCGGCCGCATTTGATCCAAATGCTTCAAAACTCTGCAACCTTCCACGGGCTGGCGGATGAAGATCCGCATATATATATTACCAACTTTTTGGAAATATGTGATACTTTTCGGATCAACGGAGCATCAAATGACGCCATCCGCCTATGAATGTTTCCATTTTCGCTAAAAGACTGAGCTAAGGCTTGGCTTAATACCCTCCCAGTTGGCTCGGTAAACACCTGGGATGAGCTGCCCCAAAAGTTTCTATATAAGTATTTCCCCCTGCTAAAACGGCTAAATTAATGACTGAAATTAATACATACTCACAAGAGGATGGGGAATCCTTATACGAAACTTGGGAAAGGTTCAAGGAGCTACTGAGAAAGTGTCCTCATCACGGTCTTGCGGTATAGCAATAAGTATCCACCTTCTATAATGGGTTGTTGCCACACACAAAACAAACACTTGACTCTAGCTCCGGGGGACTTTTAGGTAATCGTCGCCCAAATGAAATTTATAATCAATGTGACAACTCGTATTTCAAACCTTTCTTTGTGCTTTGATGTAACCGGTGGGAACGTTATGTGATTATGTGACACGTTAATGTTAATCGAATGTTATGGTTATTATGTTATGTGTTTATGTGTAATATATGTATATGTAATGTGATCGCACCACACGAACCCAACCGCACCACACTAGTTCATCGCACAAGCCCTTGTTGGGCCGTACACTCATACTCGAACTAAAAGGGCAGCCCGTGATGGGTTCGGCCCATTCCCTTGTTGCGCATAACACTATGGGGAGAAGGTATAATCCTCATAATTCACAAACACTTAACACACAAAACCCTAAACTCTCTCCCTCATCTCTTGGAAACCCGACGGCAGCCCCACTCGAAGTCCTTCCCATCGATCCAACCAATTCATTCGGGTATCACGGTTAGTGTTCCACTATTATTTGTGTATTAGACGATGTTGTGATTACCATGATTGAACATGATAGTTAGGGTTGTTCATATGCGTGATGGTTGATTCTTGAAGTTGTTAAGTAATGTATAGTTGATTGGTTTTTCTGAATGATTGAACCGAACTACATGATGATTATGGGATTTGTATTGGTCTAGAATTAGTGTTTATATGATGGTGTTCATATGAATTGGACTTGCATGATTTTGATTTAGAACCGAGGAGATGTAATCGGTTGTGATGGGTTTAGATGTTCAATTGATTCATATGTTTTGGCATGAACTATTGAATGATGAATTATGAATCTTGATGTTAATCATACTATTTGATTCGATGAGATGATGATGAGTTGTTATATGATTTGTTAGGGTTCATACAAATTAATTGGTAAATCGATTGGTTTGATCGAATTGTGGCAAGGTTGGAAATTGTTAGAATGGATCGGGTAAATGGAAAGTGTAACCGATTTCCATATTTTATGGAAATCAAATACTGATCGCACAAGTTCCCTTTAGTCGCACAAGAGCTAGTTGCACAAGCTCTGGTCGCACAAGGGAATCGTACAAGCTAAGTACAACCAATAAAGCACAGCGTACAACCTAGAACTGCATGATCACACAAGACAAGTGGATCGCACAAGGTGGTGCCGATCGCACAAGTCTTGGGCCACACACATCTGCTGAACCTTATTATGCTGTTGAGCCTTAAAGCTCAAAACTCAATCTCACAAGCTGTCCTCAATCGCACAAGATAAATGGACCGCACAAGTTGATTTATGTTTATTTGTTTGGGCCGAGTACATGTTGGGTTGCTTATGTCATTTGGGCCGGGTTGTTTCAGTCGTACAACCCGTTGTGAGTCGCACAAGTTGTGCTGGACGCACAATAGGTTGGGCCTAATACTGTTGGGCTTCCACTAGTGAAGCGCATAGGGCTGTTGGACCACTAAACTTGTGCGAGCCCAATCATTTGAGTCGCACAAGTTCGGATATGATATATATATATACTTGACTGTTAACGTGTTGCATATGTTTGCCATGGTCATATGTGTTGTAACCTGTTAGTTTATGTGTAAAACTTATATGCACTACTTGAACCTAGACCTGACTTGTATGGTAACCATGTTAGGACGTGGTTGACCACATATAGCTCAAGTGACCTTTTCGTGTACCTGACGAGCTAACCTTGTGACAACCGGTGATTTACGGCTCTAAATTACGTGATTAACAGGTGATTACGCGATAATAAATAGTGTTTACGATGCTAGTTAACTTAACCAGGCCCTTGGAGTGCCCAGGAACGTTTGTTCGGCTATACAGTGCACGTGTGGTGATTTACAGAAACCTGCTGAATATTACGCGACAACGAACTGATACCGTACAAAATACTGACAACGCCACTATTATACGCCTTTTAATTTTAAAAATTTTATGCTCTCGACACTTATGGAGTTGGATTGCGATATCGGGTCTCGTAGGAATTACGGGCCACTTACACATGAGATGGGCTTGTGGGCCCTGGGCCCAAACCCAAAACCCATAAGCCTAAACCTGCAAATAATATATTAGATCTCTTCCTTATAAATCTATGCAAAATCTATAAGAAAATCTCTTCCAAAATCTCTATAAAAATCTTCCCGAGATTCACAAAATCCCTACAGGATTTGCAAAAGATTTCATAAACAACTATAAAAGGGGTTTACCCCTTGATTTTTGAGCAGACACAACAATCACACAAACACTCACAAAGAAAACTAATGCCTGGTTCCTTTCTCTCCACTCTCTCTTGATTTCAGTCAAGCAGAACAACACACATACACATAACTCTCAGCCAATCACCCTCTCCTGTTCCCCTTGCCCCCTTTCTTCTTCCTCCCTCTCGATTGAACGCTGGCAGTTACCAGGAGGTGTCGGCGCCGGTGACGGCTATTCACCGGTCACACACACCCACTGTCTCTTTCTCATCTCCAGTCGTCGGAGATCGGCTGGCATACGGCGGCTGCAAACAGAGACGAAGAGAAAGAGGAGAGAGAGTGTCGACAAGGAGAGAGAGCGACGGAGATGAGCGGCGCCGCCGCTCACGGCGGCAGTAGCGGCGGTGGTGGTGGATCTTCACGACGGCGCTGCGACGGAGGTGCTCGACGACAACAATAGCTGCCGGAGCCATGGTAGCTCCGTTTCAGGTCGATTCGGGGATGATGGTTCAAGTTCAGGGTTTCTGGTTCGTGTTTCACGCCACGGCGGCTCAAGCTCGAGTCAGCTTTGGGATGTTTTCGAGCAATCAGTTCAGACACGAGTCCAGGTACAGTTGGTCCGAGATGTTTCTGTTGGTTCGGATGACGTTGGGTTCACGATAGCGGGATTCGGGTTTCAGTCAGTAGAAGATCAGTAATTTTTGGGAGTTTCGGGTTCGCTGGTTCAAGATTGGTTCAGTGGGTCCGGTTTAGGTCAACAGTTAACTGGTCAGCGAGCATTCGTGTTTCGGTTTGGTTCGGGTCTCAGTCAGCCGCGGTCAAACAGGGTCAAAGATGGTCAACACTGGTCAACGGGTCAGCTTGGTTCGGGTCAGATCATGAGGCGGTTCGGTCGACTCAGTCAAACCGAGTCAACTCAGTCAATGAAAGAGGCGCAAAAGACTTGGTAACGATTATTAGTGACGCGAATAAATATTTACGTTAATTATAAAGGCTCCATTTATTTCGTGAAACGAGCTCGAACAGAATAAATTGACGAGTTATTAGTTAAAGGTTACTTAGATTTATTTACTACATTGTTATATAAGTTGGCCATACGTAAAGAATGTTGAATAAATTGTTGAATCTGGATAAAATAACGACAACTTGTGTTGTTGGGGGTGTCCAAAAACAGAGGAAACTCTGCCCGTTTTTCGAGAAAATCCGTAAAGTAATTGCGTTTTATTATAAAACAAACATTCGGATTCAAATAATCTTTTAGAAAATCAAATACGAACAAACAATTACTTTTGACGACACTGAACAACTTACGAAAGCTACGATACGGGAATTATTTGCAAACAATAAACATTGTTATTTTAAACTTCGAAAAATTTGACAAACCTTTTATGAAATCAATATATATTGTTTCAAATGCCGATAACATAATTTCTTTTTATAAAACCAAACATAGTTATATATTTATTTCAAATATCAAACAACACGAATTCGTTTTATAAACATAAATATAGTTTTTATATTTATTTCAAGCATCGTACCACGTGAATTCCTTTATAAAAATAAATATATTGTTATATTTATTTCAAACCCAACAACTCGAGGATTCTCTTATAAAATAAATATAACTCTTTATATTTATTTCAAATGCCGAAACGGCATATACATATGTTTTGGCAAATATATACAAGAAACAATATATATAATACAAGTTTATTATATATTACTTTCATACGAATATTCCTATATACACAAACGACTTCTTGGGGCGACAAAGTTTAACTTAGTCATTTTCGTTAAATTAACAACTTACCGTTGAACCGTTCGGTAAACGATTCGGTAGAGCTCGGTGACACGAAGCTTAGTTACTGCATTTATTTAGAAACTTATAAGATATTTCGTGTTAGGAATATTGTAGAATGCACGCTAGCGAGTCTCGTCTTGGAAACGACATCACGAAGTCGTAATTAGCTAGCTTTGCACAGGAATATTAAGGTGAGTTCATAACCCCACCTTTTTACGGTTGTACATTTTTTTAAATGTTTTCGGGGTGGAAAGACATGCACTTTTTGCAAAGCATACAAGAATTACATATTTCTAAACCATTTTACAAGCAAGTTTTAACTGACACAAATGGTTTACGAAAAGTTTATGTTTTATACCGGTTTTTCAAACAAGCGTATTTTTCGAAATGTGCATACACATGTATTCTGGTTTCTAAAATTTGGAGAAATACAAGTACAAAGAGGTACATCAAACTAAGGAATGATACATAGATCACGTGGCGAACAGGGTACTATAAGCACCATTAATCAACAATATACCTAGACTGCAGAACAAAAGGTTAGATCTAATGGGTTTCAGGCAGCCACACTCTTGGTGATGCTAGTACCAAGCAGTGCTTTTGTGTCTCAAGTCGTGAATCGACAAGTAAAATGCCTAGGTTTGGTGGCTTCCTATGTCGTTACATATGTTAGTGGCCTCGCGAACCATTAACAATCTCGTATTCCTTACATATACAGAACTCAGTTTCAATTCGACTTTACAAATTACATACCATGTTTTATACAAATTCGAAGCATAGGATTATGCATGCATGTTGTCAATGTCGGGGTGGGCATTGACGATTATACAAGTTATACAAACATAAGAGTTCACAACAGCAAGGTTTTTGCGAATATAGTGCGTTACAAATACAGAGTTTCCATATAACATGACAAGAAAATGATTTTAAATTCGTTTTCTAAACAACATTTCAAAACCGGTTATTCAAAAAGATTTATTTCAAATCTTTTTCAAAACAAACTATGAACTCGCTCAACTTTATGTTGATTTTTCGCATGTTTCTTTGTCAGGTTACTTTTCAAAGTTATGGCACGGTTGGAATAGGAGAACCATGTGGAGTCGAGTACTTAGTGGGCGTTCAATTTCTAGAAGTCTTAGTGTCACGGCCCCCGGCCCGGTTTGACCCGTTCCTGGGGCCGCGGGACAGAAATCCCGTGGTATCTGATTTATGCGACAGCGGAAGTCTTTTATTACAGGATCTTTTCACCGTAAAATGCTCGTTTAATATATTACACAAAGTTTTTAGGGATAAAATCCCATAATTTACAATAAGTTGATTTCACACAGAAATCATTATTTTCCAAAACATGTTTTATTTATTTATTCACAATGAGCCACTTCTCTGAGCTTGTAGTGCTTTACTGCACTTTTCCTGGATCACATAGATCACCTGAAACATGTTGGAAAAAGGTTTTGTCAGCGGGGAAATACTGAGTGAATCATTCTGTTTTCTAAAACGACCCGTTAGTTATAAATTACAGTATTAAGAGCGATTACAATGTTTCTGATATCAAACCAACTACCCACAATATTTGTCACTCGACCAACCATTGGCTAGCCCATTTGTCCAATGGTGTCTGTGACTGTGGTCAGATCACCCCTTGGCCACCCGTTTGTCCAAGTGTGACGGGAAACAAGTAATGTATACAAAACCCCACATACCGGCTGTAATATGGTGATTACAAAGACTTAATCCCTGTACTTATAACTTTGAAAATAACTTTGGAGTTTTGTACAACTTACTCACAATCTGTGAGAAAACAGTTTTAAAAGAAGAATGACTCACATTGCAGATTACGAGCAAGATATAAGCCTACTGATTAGCCTTGATTAAACCTAGTTTAACACAATGCACACACAGGCAAGTTAGTAACTAATACAGCAGTTACGTCAATTCACGAGATTAAACCCTCACAACGATTAATCAGTGCAATACTCGATAATTCAATCGGATTCACAACAAATAACAGAGCATAGTCCGAATTCGAACAGCACTCTAATATTCAAGTCGAAATCACGACAAATAATCAAAGTACAAGCTCAATTTGAGCAGCACCCGGACTATCGTTGGATAGTTATAATCGATCGGACGTTGAATCGTAATAGCGATCGAGTTATTACCCTGATTGCGGCAGCACCTCGTGATCGTGTGTGTGTGTTGTGGACTGTAATCGATCTAACTCGACGTACAGACAGCGATTCTACGTCGCTTTTGTTTCAACAGTTAAGTGCCAAGGTCGGCTATTTATAGCCAGAAATTCGACTCGCTTACGGACCGTATGACCTAACCCTTGCGGTCCGTAAGGCTGACCGGTAGGCTTACGGTCCGTAAGGCTTAACCTTTACGGTCCGTAAAGGGTGCAACCTATTTCCTAGCCTAGCTGAGTTCGGGTCTTAGCTTTGGTGAGTCAAAAATTCAGCCAATCAGCCTTTAGCAACGATTTTAATTAGATAATTATCAATTAGGGTTTGCCCCCTTCGAGTTTTAGGGGCCCTGATCCTGATTCCGATTGTTCCGGAAATTTCAGGGTTTATGCCAAATTATTTGGGTGTCTTAATTAGGGTTTTCTTATTGGATAATTATTATCCTAATTACGGGTTTTAGTGACAGTTGTTACATCCTCCCCACCTTAAGAAAAAATCTCGTCCTCGAGATTTACTGGAATAGATGAGGATATTTTCGCTTCATTTCCGATTCCAGCTCCCAAGTGTATTCTGGCCCTCTCCTTGAATTCCATTTGACTTTGACCAACACCAGTCGTTTATGCTTGAGAAATTTGACTTTTCGATCTTCGATCTCTAATGGTTTCTCTATGAATTTCAACTTTTCATTTACCTCTACATCTTGAAGAGGGACTACCAGGGATTCGTCTGATAAACATTTCTTGAGATTAGATACATGAAATACATCATGTACTCCAGCTAATTCTTCTGGTAGTTGTAAACGATAAGCTACTGGTCCTATTCGTTGAATCACGGGGAATGGTCCAACATACCTTGGACTTAGCTTTCCTTTCTTACCGAATCGTACTACTCCTTTCCAAGGAGAAACTTTTAAAAGTACTTTGTCCCCGATTTGAAATTCTAAAGGCTTGCGACGATTGTCTGCATAACTTTTCTGACGATCTCGAGCCGTTTTCAGTCTTTCCTTGATCTGGGTTATCTTGTCAGTAGTTTCTTGTACAATTTCTGGACCCGATAATTGACTTTCTCCTATCTCTGCCCAACAAACGGGAGTTCTGCACTTGCGTCCATACAGTGCTTCGAATGGTGCAGCTTCGATGCTTGAATGATAACTATTGTTATAGGAGAATTCTATTAATGGCAAATGGCTATCCCAATTACCACCAAAATCAATTACACATGCTCGGAGCATGTCTTCTAAAGTTTGTATTGTCCTTTCACTTTGTCCGTCTGTTTGTGGATGATATGCAGTACTTAGATTTAATCGAGTTCCCATTGCTTTCTGAAAACTTGTCCAGAAATGAGAAGTAAAACGACTATCTCTATCCGATACAATGGAGAGTGGGACTCCATGTAAAGATACCACTTCGTCCACATACAGCTGCGCTAATCTTTCCATGCTAAAGGTTTCTTTCATTGGTAAGAAATGAGCCGACTTGGTTAATCGGTCTACAATTACCCAAATCGCATCATTACCTCTTCTGGTTTTGGGTAACTTTGTAACAAAATCCATTGTTATGAGTTCCCATTTCCATATAGGCATTTCTAGCTATTGTAGTAATCCTGAGGGTTTCTGGTGTTCAGCCTTAACTTGTGAACAAGTTAAACACTTGGATACGTATTCGGCTATATCCTTTTTCATTCCTATCCACCAGAAATTATTTCTTACATCTTGGTACATCTTATTATTTCCTGGGTGCATGGTATACCTAGATTTATGAGCTTCTTCTAAAATTTTATTTCTTAACTCTCCTCGCTTAGGTACCCAAATTCGTTTCTTATGGAATTTCCAAATTCCATCTTTTCCTTGTTCTAATTCCTTTAGGTAACCTTTCATTCCTTCGGCATCGTCCTTGATTGCCGTTCCCTGAACTTCTTTGATTTGTTCCATTAAATCTACTTGTAGACTTAACCTAAGAGCACGGACTCGTTTCTGTTTCTCATGGTACTTACGACTTAAGGCATCTGCAACTACATTTGCCTTTCCTTCGTGATATTGGATATCACAGTCGTAATCGCTTAGCATTTCCATCCATCTTCTTTGCCTCATGTTTAACTCTTTTTGCCCAAATATATATCTTAAACTCTTATGATCTGTATAAACAGTAAACTTACTTCCATACAGATAATGTCTCCATATCTTAAGGGCAAAAATTATGGCTCCTAATTCTAGATCATGAGTCGTATAATTCTCTTCGTGCTTTTTCAATTGTCTAGAAGCATACGCAATTACCTTCTTGCGTTGCATTAACACACATCCGTATCCTAATTTTGAAGCATCACAATATACTTCGAAATCTTCGGTTCCTTCTGGTAAAGCTAAGATGGGTGCATTCGTCAATCGATGCTTTAAAATCTTAAAAGCTTCTTCTTGTCTAGGTCTCCATTCAAACTAGCAGCTTTACAGGTTAACTTAGTTAAAGGTACGGCTATCTTAGAAAAATCTTTGATAAATCGTCTATAGTATCCAGCTAAGCCTAGAAAACTTCTTATCTCCATTGCTGTCTGTGGGACTTTCCATTTCGTAATTGCTTCTATCTTAGCAGGATCTACATGGATACCTTCGTGATTTACCACATGACCTAAGAATTGTACTTCTTGCAGCCAAAATTCACATTTCGAGAATTTGGCATAAAGCCTTTCTTTTCTTAACAAGGTTAAGAGAACGTGTAAGTGTTTACAATGTTCTTTTTGGCTTTTGGAGTAAATAAGTATATCGTCGATGAAAACGATCACAAATTTATCCAAGTATGGTTTACAGATTCGATTCATCATGTCCATGAATGCTGCTGGGGCATTTGTTAATCCAAAGGGCATGACTGTAAACTCATAATGACCATACCTAGTTCTGAAAGCAGTTTTAGGTATGTCTTCTTCTTGTACTTTCAACTGATGATATCCGGATCTTAAATCTATCTTAGAGAAATACCTAGCTCCTTGCAATTGATCAAAAAGATCATCAATCCTAGGTAGTGGGTATCGATTCTTAATCGTAACCTTATTCAATTCTCTATAATCGATACACATTCTCATCGATCCATCTTTCTTTTTCACAAATAACACTGGTGCACCCCAAGGGGATGAACTAGGTTGTATGAATCCTTTGCTTAATAATTCATCTAATTGCTTTTTCAATTCTAGCATTTCGGTAGGTGCTAATCTATATGGTGCTTTGGCTATTGGTGCAGTACCTGGAATTAAATGAATTCTAAACTCTACTTCCCTATCAGGTGGTAATCCAGGTAATTCTTCTGGAAAAACATCGGGGTATTCTGAGACTATCGGGATATCCTGAAGTTTCTTATCTTTAGTGTCAATGATTACTGAAATCATATACACCATTTCCTGCTTTCTCGAATAACTTGCCAATTTTATTACTGAAATAAATTTCAGTGGCTTTCGAGGTTTATCTCCAGTAATTAAAATTACCTCTCCTGAAGGAGTTTGAATTTCTACGGCATTTTTATCACATAGGATTCGCGCATGGTTGGCTATTAACCAATCCATTCCTAATACTACATCGAATCCGGCTAAATTCATTGGTAACAGATTTGCAGAAAACTTATGGCCTAATAGTTCTATTTTTCCTTTTTGCCAAACTGTATCTATTTTCACAGAATTTCCTTCTGCTGTTTCGACTGTAAAAATCTGCCTAAGAGTCGTTAAAGGTAATTTAAGAGCTTGACAAAATGAAGTATTAGTAAAACTTTGGTTCGCACCAGAGTCAAATAATACTTTTGCAAACACATTCTGTACTAGGAACGTACCAGCTATCACATCTGGAATGAGTTCGGCCTCCTGAGTGGTCAGCTGGAATGCGCGTACATTCTTCTTGGTTGCTCCTTCAGCTGATTTAGCTTTGTTGTCTACTGGTTTAGATAGCTTAGGACATTCGGATTGGAAATGTCCCCTTTCTCTGCAGTTATAACAAATTCTTGTTTTCTTCCTGCAGTCTTCTTCACGATGTCCTTTTGCCTTGCAAAAATTGCAAACTATATTGCATTGTCCATAATGCTTCTTTTTGCAATTTCTGCAGAAAGGAGGTGATGAGGATTGCCCTGTTCCTCTTTTCTTGGTATTACCCATACGAAATCCTTGGGTAATCTTTTGAGCTATTTCCTTCTTACGATCTTCTTCTCTTGTGCGCACCAATTCATCCGTTAGAGTGTTAGCTAATTCTACAGCATCGTCAATGGTACGAGGTCTCGCAGCTTTAACGATGTTTCAGATTTCACTAATTAACCCCCAGATGTAACGGGAAATAAGTACCGATTCTGGCAAAGCCAGTGTTGGCACTACCCTTGCGTATTCAAAGAATGTTGAAGTATAGCCCCGGCAATCTACCCCTGTCATGCGGTGACTTAGGAATTTGTTTGCCATTTGATCTTTTTCATATTCGGGACAGAATTTTCTTTCTACAAGACTCTTAAATTCTTCCCAACTCATGGCATAGGCTATCCTTCTTTCTTTTGCCTGGAGGATCGTGTTCCACCATTCTAGTGATCCTTCTTTGAACAGATTTGATGCATACATCACTTGATCCTCTTCAGCACATTTGCTTATTGCAATTACTGCTTCGGTTTTCTCTAACCAGCGCAGTGTTGCAGTTGCCCCTTCGTTACCTGCAAATTCAGTGGGTTTGCAAGCAAGAAATTCTTTGTAAGTGCAACCAGGTGTTGCAGCTTTTATTCTTTTTAGAAGTGGGACTTGTTGCGGATCATGATCGTTATGATTACCGCCTCCATTTATGCTGTTACTGCCGTTGTTTTCCAGAGTACGTTTACTATGATTCAAGTGTTGTGGTTCTGCAGGTTTTTGAACAGCAGCCACAATTTCTGGAATAGCATGAGCTATCCCTTGGGCGATAAAGTGCTCAATATCTTGTCGGGTTATATATTGATCTTCCTGTTCTTGCTCAGATTGATTTACTTCATTAATTGGTTCATTGTTAGCGTTTTCCATCTGCTAATTAGTAGGAATTATTAGTGTCTAATTTATTAATAACAAAATTAGCACAGATGAACACATAAATTATTACAACATACAAGCATAACCAAAATTGTCGATTTCTCGACTTTCATTTTGTTATTGTATATTGTATATGCATCCGTACACACCGTATCTTACAAAGTTTTATTGCCCATTTTACAAAGTTTTAGGTTACTTATTTACACTATTATACAATATGGCTTCCTGACTTTTTCGTGGTTTGACTGATAGTTCTAGTAACGATGCTCCCTCTCATCGTATTTCCAAGATAGTTGCTCTCCCATTTCTCTGATCCTATTACCTGTACCTATCAGTTCTTCACCGAACTGACGAAGTTCAGCTAGGTTTTCATTACTCATGGGAGGATTAGGGACTGGTTCTGGATCGAATTGTGGAAGGAAACTATAAGGACTATTAACTATGCTTTGGAATTGCCAGTCATTTGTCCACCATTCCTCCAGTTCGCCCAGTGGTCGGGTGTGGATTAAAGGTTCTGGAACAGATGGCGCTACATTTAAGGGAAATTGGACTGTAGCCGGGTAAGGGTACAAATTATTGCGAATCGGGCTTATGACATCACAGTTTTCTAGTAGGCGATCTATTTCGTCCTGGAACGTGATTTCTTCTGGTTGTTTTGAACTCTCTCCAATCTCTATTCCCTTTTGCTTAAGATCTATTCCTATTTCTTTTTCTGGTGGTTTAGAACTTTCTCCAGTTTCTATTTCCTTTTGCTTAAGATCTATTCCTATTTCTTTTCCCTTGTTCATGCTCACAGGATTTTCTATTTTAGGAAGTCTCCTAGTGGCTGGTTTCCTACGGCGTACTTTCCTCCACCCTACGTATCTTCTCTTCTTTTTAGGTTTAGCTTTTTCCAGCGGTGGAGCTTGGAATTCCACAGGTTCTTCTATGTCAGCAATGTAACCAGTAAAGTCGTAAGAGACTTCGATAGACACTGGATATAAGTTGAGATTCTGAAATGCTTCCGATATCTCACTCATGCTGCATAGCATATATGCAAAATACAAGAATGCAATGTTAAAACTTTGGAACAAAGTTTAACAAGCAAACACTGAAGTTTTATTGCATATTAATTTATACAGAGGACAGCAGAAATAAACACACTAGGATTTTATTTATTTACTGGATAGTGATTTTTCTTACTAGCCCCGACTTATCAGATATTTAGAGATTTGCATTTTCTGCTACAGTAGCTAGCATATAGAGATTTGCCCATTTTTCGTCTAGTTTGTCTTCCCAAGGTGAACTATTACCCAATTCCTGGACTTCTGGGTTAAACCTAACTTTCTTGGTTCGGGGTTTCTTTTTCTCCTAACTCTTTTTAAGTATCGAATCCCTTTTCTCTGGGGAAAGAGGATTCTCATAGTTTGCCTTGCAAACAAAGATTCCTTCTTCTAGTTTTACTGGGTTTTTAGAAGAAGATGCGATATCTAATTTGTGGTAGATAGCAGACAGCTTTTGTTTACCCATACTGTAACTAACAAATAATCAGTTAATAAAACATATAATCACAGAATGACAGCTAGTAGGATTAAGTATTTGGTTAAATACTTAATTCAGTAATAGGCTTAAATCAGTGGCTCGATCAGTGGCTCAATAGTTATTAACCTGGCTCTGATACCACCTTATTTCTGTCACGGCCCCCGGCCCGGTTTGACCCGTTCCTGGGGCCGCGGGACAGAAATCCCGTGGTATCTGATTTATGCGACAGCGGAAGTCTTTTATTACAGGATCTTTTCACCGTAAAATGCTCGTTTAATATATTACACAAAGTTTTTAGGGATAAAATCCCATAATTTACAATAAGTTGATTTCACACAGAAATCATTATTTTCCAAAACATGTTTTATTTATTTATTCACAATGAGCCACTTCTCTGAGCTTGTAGTGCTTTACTGCACTTTTCCTGGATCACATAGATCACCTGAAACATGTTGGAAAAAGGTTTTGTCAGCGGGGAAATACTGAGTGAATCATTCTGTTTTCTAAAACGACCCGTTAGTTATAAATTACAGTATTAAGAGCGATTACAATGTTTCTGATATCAAACCAACTACCCACAGTATTTGTCACTCGACCAACCATTGGCTAGCCCATTTGTCCAATGGTGTCTGTGACTGTGGTCAGATCACCCCTTGGCCACCCGTTTGTCCAAGTGTGACGGGAAACAAGTAATGTATACAAAACCCCACATACCGGCTGTAATATGGTGATTACAAAGACTTAATCCCTGTACTTATAACTTTGAAAATAACTTTGGAGTTTTGTACAACTTACTCACAATCTGTGAGAAAACAGTTTTAAAAGAAGAATGACTCACATTGCAGATTACGAGCAAGATATAAGCCTACTGATTAGCCTTGATTAAACCTAGTTTAACACAATGCACACACAGGCAGGTTAGTAACTAATACAGCAGTTACGTCAATTCACGAGATTAAACCCTCACAACGATTAATCAGTGCAATACTCGATAATTCAATCGGATTCACAACAAATAACAGAGCATAGTCCGAATTCGAACAGCAATCTAATATTCAAGTCGAAATCACGACGAATAATCAAAGTACAAGCTCAATTTGAGCAGCACCCGGACTATCGTTGGATAGTTATAATCGATCGGACGTTGAATCATAATAGCGATCGAGTTATTACCCTGATTGCGGCAGCACCTCGTGATCGTGTGTGTGTGTTGTGGACTGTAATCGATCTAACTCGACGTACAGACAGCGATTCTACGTCGCTTTTGTTTCAACAGTTAAGTGCCAAGGTCGGCTATTTATAGCCAGAAATTCGACTCGCTTACGGACCGTATGACCTAACCCTTACGGTCCGTAAGGCTGACCGGTAGGCTTACGGTCCGTAAGGCTTAACCTTTACGGTCCGTAAAGGGTGCAACCTATTTCCTAGCCTAGCTGAGTTCGGGTCTTAGCTTTGGTGAGTCAAAAATTCAGCCAATCAGCCTTTAGCAACGATTTTAATTAGATAATTATCAATTAGGGTTTGCCCCCTTCGAGTTTTAGGGGCCCTGATCCTGATTCCGATTGTTCCGGAAATTTCAGGGTTTATGCCAAATTATTTGGGTGTCTTAATTAGGGTTTTCTTATTGGATAATTATTATCCTAATTACGGGTTTTAGTGACAGTTGTTACACTTAGCTTGTTTTTGCTTCCGCTGTGCAATGAAGATACCAGTCCGGTCACGCCAGCTCTGATAATTTCGGGGTGTGACAGATTGGTATCAGAGCTATAGGTTACAGCGAATTAGGTTTTTGTAGAGATACCTAGGCTCTAACCTCACTTTCCTTTGGGGACTTAGAATATTAAAACCTGAATACATACAGAACGCCTAAGACTTGAATCTGGTCTCCAACCATTGCCAAAAACAAACAGTCATGTTTTCAAACATACGCTATTGTGGTGTTATACACGATACACAAAACAAATACATGCAGTGCACAAAACTTTGAGAGCTTAGGAAACATGCATACGAAACTTTTGGAAACTCATGTTGAAGTTCATCACGTAGGAACCACGTTTATTAACTCGGACAAACGCCAGTATTATGTCGTCCATGCTATTTTAAGTAACCGAGCATGTAACCTACGCAAAACGAAGTACGAGCGCGCAAATTACACGAAACTCAACCTACACGTCAACGGAGGTTGAAGTATATCTTATACGAATATCGAGGCAAGGTCTTTGAGAAGACACGATTGCGCGACTGAACGACGCTAGATTCTGTCAGCAGGAGAACTACCGAATCATGATGCGACAACTTGTCACACGGTCCTGCAACGACACGAATCACGCCAAGGAGAAGACGCATGTCTCCGTGTTCCCCCTATCTCAATAACGACGAATATGCTATGTTCGACATTCCATGGTAATGTCACCTAACAACTGATCATCACATGAAACCCGAGGTAAAGTCCTCAAATTTCTTTTATTGAAATTTCGACTTTCACATGTACTGAGTAGATTTCCGTATCCCTACTCCTCTTGATGGTCATTGTATCACGATCATTTCTTTCAGTATAGCGAATATTCAATTACTTCATTTCTTGAGGAATTCATATGTTGCGCATGCATCGTTTGTTACGCATGTGGTTTCCCTTCAAATAAGCGTTTCATTTGTTCCGAGTCGTAGTGGACTTGTTTGGTCTACGACTCCATTAAGTTGTTTGTTGATTTCGACACCTTGTGATGGTGTTTTCACTAATTGAAGCTTGCGCTAAACTCGTTTACGCATGTCATGCATGGATTTAATTATTTATTTATTGATTTGCTTTAAATCTGCTTCGATTTATCACATTTAAGAGGTCTTAACACAATTGTGTGTTAAGGCAATGGTACACAAATTCATTCTATATTCCGGTGTACCTACTAACGGTTCTTTCAACATCGATCGAATATTTTTCGATATTTATTGTTTCTTCATCTTCGATCGAAAACATTAATTCTTTGATGTTCCATCTTCAATTGAAAATCTTGTGATGACGTTTGAATCAAATTTTCAAATTTGATTCATTGTACTTTCGCTTGACTTCAAACACGGTGAAATTGTTAGATCACCGCTATTATTGAATTATTCTGATCACTACGACACCTTGTGGCGTCGGTATAATTTGCAGCTTGGGCTGATCATGATCGAGCGTTTCATGCAAAGCTATTTCATTGAACTTGTTGATTCTAAGTTCCATTTAGTGGATGTTATCGTTTCTAGAATTCATTTGCATATTGTAAACGTCCACTTGGAATTCTATTGGCTGAAATTCCTCTTTTGTTGGACCCCTGTTAACTTGGTCACATTTGTGACTGTATCAGTATATCTCATTTCCTTTGACATTATTCGTATTTACTAACGCATAACGTAACTCTAAGGAGTTAACGTAGTCTAAATTTCGAGGACGAAATTTTATTAACAGGGGGAGAATGTGACAACCGGTGATTTACGGCTCTAAATTATGTGATTAACAAGTGATTACGCGATAATAAATAGTGTTTACGACGCTAATTAACTTAACCAGGCCCTTCGAGTGCCCAGGAACGTTTGTTCGGCTATACAGTGCGCGTGTGGTGATTTACAGGAAACCTGCTAAATATTACGAGACAACGAACTGATACCATACAAAATACTGACAACGCCACTATTATGCGCCTTTTAGTTTTAAAAATTTTATGCTCTCGACACTTATGGAGTTGGATTGCGATATCGGGTCTCGTAGGAATTACGGGCCACTTACACATGAGATGGGCTTGTGGGCCCTGGGCCCAAGCCCAAAACCCACAAGCCTAAACCTGCACATAATATATTAGATCTCTTCCTTATAAATCTATGCAAAAACTTGCAAAATCTATAAGAAAATCTCTATAAAATCTTCCAAAATCTCTATAAAAATCTTCCCAAGATTCACAAAATCCCTACAAGATTTGCAAAAGACTTCATAAACAACTATAAAAGGGGTCTACCCCTTGATTTTTGAGGAGACACAACAATCACACAAACACTCACAAAGAAAACTAATGCCTGGTTCCTTTCACTCCACTCTCTCTCGATTTCAGTCAAGCAGAACAAAACACACACACATAACTCTCAGCCAATCACCCTCTCCTGTTCCCCTAGCTCCCCTTTATTCTCCCTCCCTCTCGATTGAACGCTGGCAATTACCAGGAGGTGCCGGCGCCGGTGAAGCCTGTTCACCGGTCACACACACCCACTGTCTCTTTCTCATCTCCAGTCGCTAGAGATCGGCTGGTGTACGGCGACTGCAAACAGAGACGAAGAAAGAGAGGAGAGAGAGTGTCGACGAGGAAGGAGAGCGACAAAGATGAGTGGCGCCGCCGCTCACGGCGGCGGTAACGGCGGCGGTGGTGGTGGATCTTCACGACGGCGCTGCGACGGAGGTGCTCGACCACAACTATAGCTGCCGGAGCCATGGTAGCTCCGTTTCAGGTCGATTCGGGGATGATGGTTCAAGTTCAGGGTTTCTGGTTCGTGTTTCGCGCCACGGCGGCTCAAGCTCGAGTCAGTTTTGGGATGTTTTCAAGCAATCAGTTCAGACACGAGTCCAGGTACAGTTGGTCCGAGATGTTTCTGTTTGGTTCGGATGACGTTGGGTTCACGATAGCGGGATTCGGGTTTCTGTCAGTAGAAGATCAGTAATTTTTGGGAGTTTCGGGTTAGCTGGTTCAAGATTGGTTTAGTGGGTCCGGTTCGGGTCAACTGTTAACTGGTCAGCGAGCATTCGGGTTTTGGCTTGGTTCGGGTCTCAGTCAGCCATGGTCAAACAGGGTTAAAGATGGTCAACACTGGTCAACGGGTCAGCTTGGTTCGGGTCAGATCATGAGGCGGTTCGGTCGACTCGGTCAAACCGAGTCAACTTGGTCAACTCAGTCAATGAAAGCGGCGCGAAAGACTTGGTAACGATTATTAGTGACGCGAATAAATATTTACGTTAATTATAAAGTCTCCATTTATTTCGTGAGACGAGCTCGAACCGAATAAATTAACGAGTTATTAGTTAAAGGTTACTTAGATTTATTTACTACATTGTTATATAAATTGGCCATACGTAAAGAATGTTGAATAAATTGTTGAATCTGGATAAAATAACGACAACTTGTGTTGTCGTGGGCGTCCAAAAATAGAGGAAACTCTGCCCGTTTTTCGAGAAAATCCGTAAAGTAATTGCGTTTTATTATAAAACAAACATTCGGATTCAAATAATCTTTTAGAAAATCAAGTACGAACATACAATTACTTTTGACGACACTAAACAACTTACGAAAGCTACGATACGGGAATTATTTGCAAACAATAAACATAGTTATTTTAAACTTCGAAAAATTTGACAAACCTTTTATGAAATTAATATATATTGTTTCAAATGCCGATAACATGATTCCGTTTTATAAAAGCAAACATAGTTATATATTTATTTCAAATATCAAACAACACGTTTTATAAACATAAATAAAGTTTTTATATTTATTTCAAGCATCGTACCACGCGAATTCCTTTATAAAAATAAATATAGTGTTATATTTATTTCAAACCCAACAACTCGAGGATTCTCTTATAAAATAAATATAACTCTTTATATTTATTTCAAATGCTGAAACGGCATATACATATGTTTTGGCAAATATATACAAGACGCAATATATATAATACAAGTTTATTATATATTACTTTCATACGAATATTCCTATATACACAAACGACTTCTCCGAGCGACAAAGTTTAACTTAGTCATTTTCGTTAAATTAACAACTTACCGTTGAATCGTTCGGTTAATGATTCGGTAGAGCTCGGTGACACGAAACTTAGTTACTGCGTCTATTTAGAAACTTAGATATTCCGTGTTAGGAATATTGTAGAATGCACGCTAGCGAGTCTCGTCTTGGAAACGACATCACGAAGTCGTAATTAGCTAGCTTTGCACAGGAATATTCAGGTGAGTTCATAACCCCACCTTTTTACGGTTTTACATTTTCTTAAATGTTTTCGGGGTGGAAAGACATGCACTTTTTGCAAAGCATACAAGAATTACATATTTCTAAACCATTTTACAAGCAAGTTTTAACTGACACAAATGGTTTACGAAAAGCTTATGTTTTATACCGGTTTTTCAAACAAGCGTATTTTTCGAAATGTGCATACACATGTATTCTAGTTTCTAAAATTTGGAGAAATACAAGTACAAAGAGGTACATCAAACTAAGGAATGATACATAGATCACGTGGCGAATAGGGTACTATGAGCTCCACTAATCAACAATATACCTAGACCGCAGAACAAAAGGTTAGATCTAATGGGTTTCAGGCAGCCACACTCTTGGTGACGCTAGTACCAAGCAGTGCTTTTGTGTCTCAAGTCGTGAATCGACAAGTAAAAATGCCTAGGTTTGGTGGCTTCCTATGTCGTTACATATGTTAGTGGCCTCGCGAACCATTAACAATCTCGTATTCCTTACATATACAGAACTCAATTTCAATACGACTTTACAAATTACATACCATGTTTTATACAAATTCGAAGCATAGGATTATGCATGCATGTTGTCAATGTCGGGGTGGGCATTGACGATTATACAAGTTATACAAACACAAGAGTTTACAAAAGCAAGGTTTTGCGAATATATTGCGTTACAAATACAGAGTTTCCATATAACATGACAAGAAAATGATTTTAAATTCGTTTTCTCAACAACATTTCAAAACAAACTATGAACTCGCTCAACTTTATGTTGATTTTTCGCATGTTTCTTTCTTAGGTTACTTTTCAAAGTTATGGCACGGTTGGAATAGGAGAACCATGTGGAGTCGAGTACTTAGTGGGCGTTCAATTTCTAGAAGTCTTAGCTTGTTTTTGCTTCCGCTGTGCAATGAAGATACCAGTCCGGTCACGCCAGCTCTGATAATTTTGGGGTCTGACAAACCTAAGGTGAGTTCACACTTTCTACAAGGCATGGGATTCCCGGTGGTTGGGAATGGGTAAAGGATTTAATCGGAAACTGCGTGATCTCCTGGTTTGGAACACGTACTACGTCCTCTTTGTTGAAGGGTGATAACATGTACTAAGTATTTAATCGGAAACTGTGTGATCTCCTAGTTTGGGGACACGTACCACATCTTCTTTATTGAAGGGTGATAAGATTGATACTAGACCAAAAACTCTATCATGAAGTCCCTCATTTTTATATCGACTTTACCGCCAGGCCAATGGCGAGCGGGTCATTAGTTAGATAGCACTATTTATGTTTGACAAGCCTCACACCGTGCTGCAGAGGACAGGCGGGAACTAATGGATCTGGGCACTGGTCAATGATGATAGACATTGACGTAGGGCACCAACTTACTTCAGTCAGTGGTTGATATGGTAACGGGTCTAGTGGTTCACATGGGGTAGCCCCCACTGGTTATGGTTTGGGAAACAAGGAATTGGTTAACTCATGGTTTATGAATGAACTTATGGTTTTTGGAACAACTTTAAAATGAACATCAACTGTGAACTCGCTCAACTTTGTTGTTGACTCGTTGTTACATGCCTTGCAGGTCGTTAGATGCTTATATGGAGCTTGCACAGGAGGAAGAGGTCGTTGTGGGACATGGGCTGTCGAGTTCCATGTTAAACATTTGAACTTTTAAACTTATACTTTGGATTTAAACTTTATGCTTCCGCTGATAACTTGAATTTGATTAACTTGTTTTGAACACCAATTATATTATGTGGTTGGATTTTTATTTATTTAATTACATTATTCAATATGATTGGTGGCTGGATCCTGGTCAGTCACGCCTCCAGCGGTGATACTCCGCTTGTGGATTTTGGAGGTGTGACAGATTGGTATCCGAGCCATTGGTTATAGTGAACTTGGTTTTAAAAAGGGAAAAGCTTTTTGACAAAACCAGACTATAACCTGTACAGTGCTCAACGATCCACAACGACACTTCGCTCTAAGTGCAAGACTCAACACTATAGGTAATATGGTTTGTGTTTGTATTGCCTGCCTGTTGGTTTAAGTAGTGCATTGATCATGGTATGCTTAGTTAGTGTAACAACCGTTGCTTGAACCCTGTGTGTTTGCTCTCTTCTGTCATCCCATACTTACGCACTTTCGCGACACCTTTCTTACTTGTGTTTCCTTTGATGTGAAGATCATGAGTGGACGTCTGAATTTGACTCAACCCAGCTGACGGCTTTAATCAACGAACGAGTTGCTGAGGCACTCACAGCAGCCCCTGCAGGAGGTCAACATGCTCAGCCTCCCGTATGTATGTTCAAGAACTTTATGGACTGTTGACCTAGTACCTTCAGTGGTACGGAAGGAGCTGTAGGACTTCTCCACTGGTTCGAGAAGATCGAGTCTGTCTTTGAGATGTGTGAATGCCCTGAGGCTCGTAGGGTAAAATTTGCTACTGGAACACTCGAAGGTGTTGCGTTAACTTGGTGGAACGCTCAGGTTCAAATGTTAGGGTTTGCCGCTGCTAATACCACCCCATGGAACGACTTTAAAGATCTGATCAAAGAGGAGTACTGTCATCGTGATGACATTCACAAGTTAGAGGTGGAGTTTTACAACTTGAAGATGACGGGGTCTGAAATTGAGGCGTATACGAATAGATCAAACGAATTGGCTACATTGTGTCCTACTATGGAGGATCCCCCTATCAAACGTATCGAGCTGTACCTCAAGGGTTTAGTGCCAGAGATTCAGAGCCATGTGACTGCAGCTAACCTTCCTACGAATTCGACTGTCCCACCGTCTTACTGATCAGGCAGTTGAGCAGAACAAGCTGCCCAAGCGTATTAGTGCTACCACTACTTCAGATGCTCCTAGCGACAATAAGCGCAAATGGGATGGAAATTCGAGCAAAGGTTCTACTTCTGTTCAGCCTTAGTCTCAGCAGCGAAAGACTGATGACTACAAGAGCCCTGGTCAACAATCCTCTGGTAGTCAAGGTCAGGGTGGATACAAGGGAAATCACCTCAAATGCAATCGTTGTGGCTTTCACCACAGCGGACCGTGCACTAAGGGTAACTGTCAGAGATGTAACAAACATGGCCATGTAGCCAAGGATTGCAGGAGCCTCTATCCTGCGAATCAGCGATGATAGCAACCGCAGCAGACTCCACAGAACCAGCAACAACAGCAGCAACAGAGGGGTAACAACAAAGGGTGTTTCCAATGTGGTGCTGAAGGCCACTTCAAAAGAGACTGGCCCCAATTGAACCAGAATCAGAACAACAACAACAATCAGGGGAACGGAAACAATAACAGAGGTAACAATGATGTCAATGGTGCAAGGGGACGTGCTTTCGTGATTGGTCAAGGTGATGCTAGGAATGATCCCAACATTGTGATGGGCAAGTTCCTACTGGATGACTTCTTTGCTTCTGTTTTATTCGATTCGGGTGCCGATACTAGTTATGTGTCCCTAAAAGTTAGTCAGATGCTTAAACGTGCCCCAATTCCCTTAGACACCAAGCACGTTGTAGAACTTGCAAATGGTAAAATTCTTTAGTTAAGGGTTGTAATCTCGTTCTAGCTGGTCAGGCCTTCTCTATCGATCTTATCCCCATCGTTCTTGGTGGTTTCGACATCGTCATTGGGATGGATTGGTTATCTCAACATCGAGCGGAGATTCTTTGCAAGGAGAAAATCGTCCGCATTCCTTGTTCTGGTGAGGAATCTCTCGTTATTCGTGGCGACAAGAGTGGTACTGTGGTGGGCATCATCTCTTTCCTAAAGGCCCAGAAGTGTCTGCGAAAGGGCCATGCTGCTATCCTAGCTCTCATTACTGACACTTCAGCGAAGGAAAATAAGATAGAAGATATCTCGATTGTACGTGACTTTCCTAAGGTATTTCCTGAGGAATTACCTGGTCTTCCGCCTCATCGTCAGGTCGAGTTTCAAATCGAGTTAGCTCCTGGAGCAGCGCCTATAGCTCGTGCACCTTATCGCTTAGTGATGTGCGTAAGTGTATATATGTTTTAGGTATGTATTTTAAGCCCTTTTACACTTTTTAGCCAAGTTTTAAATTTATAAAACACGATATTTACTAACACTAAACACACATATGGGCAAGTGCACCCATCGTGGACGTAGTATAGTGTTGGTAAGATACCGAGGTCGTCCAAGGACACAAGAGCTTTTAGTACCGGTTTATCCTCAACGTCTAATCAAATCAAAATGTTAGAAAAAGATTTTTAAACTAAGAAAATAAAACTAACTAAAATGCTGAAAATAAAATAAAAATAAAAACAGATAGACAAGATGAATCACTTGGATCCGACTCGTGTGTTAGTGTAACCTTTGATTATTTTCGCACTTTTGCACTTGTTTAAGAGATTATCTTATTATTGTAGTAGGCCCCTCTTTTGAAGGCGACGTTACCCTCAACCCAGTAGTTTAAGTCAGCAAGGATACAATCCTAAAGGGTCGGATTATTGAAAGATAATTAATTAAGTTAATAATGCATAATGTGGTAGGCCCCTCTTTTTAAGGCGACGTTACCCTCAGCTAAGTAGTCTGAGTCAGCAGGGATACAGTCCTAAGTAGCTGGGTTAAAGTTTTAGTAGTAGTTTAACTTATGAGGGGATCAAAGAGTTTGGACCCCCGCCATCCAATACCTTTGGGTATTGAAGGAGGTCCTACTAAATTTGACCCAGGTCCTTTGCAGGATCTATACACTGAACAATGGCAAGACTCTTATCAAACCGTTCCCTTAACCCCCGACCAGGTAGCCAACATACCTCCATATAGACCGTAGAGATATGAATGGTGAAAATCTTTTATTTTATATAGACAATAAAATAATGCCAAGACACCACGGACAAACGATAAGGAAGAATCACCTTCAACATAAGAAACTAGTAATTAAAGTCATTAATACAAAACCAATTAAAAAGTGCAAAAGATTAAAACTAAAAAGTACTACACTAAACACTTGTCTTCACCAAGTGATGTAAGAGACTTAGGCAAACATGGTCTTTGATTGTCAAGAACTCTTACGATCAATCTTGGATCCCGAGACGACTAACACACTCTATGATGGACAATGGATGATGGTGGTGGATGATGGTGTTATGGTGATGGTGGGTGGTGGGTGAAGTGTGAGAGAGGTGGTGTGCCAAGGGATGAGTTGAAATGGCTCCAAACACTCCTATTTATAGGCTGAACAGAAGCTCGGGCACGGCCCTGTGTCCATCCTCGTCTCTCTCTTCATTAATTGTAATTCGCAATTACAATAAATGCGCCTGCAGGAAGTTGACCACGCCCCCGTGTCTGCTAGGCACGGCCCCGTGGTGGGCAGTAGAAGCTTCTAAAGGTTTGTCTTTTCTGCTGCTACTTGGGCACGGCCCCGTGCTCGCTGAGCACGGGGCGTGTTCAGTCTTCTGTTTTCTTAGTTTTGCTTGGGAAGATGCTGTCGAGGGGTCGGGCATTCCACTTTTGTTCCTTTTCTTGTATTTATGTTAGATTTTGCTGTCTTTTTGCTTCTTTTGTTAATTTGAGCTCATTTAATCCTGAAAATACAAAAGGAAGATAAAAGCACACTTTTTCCAACATTAGTACTAAAAAAGGGTTAGTTTTATGCCACAATTGATATAATTTATATGTTGTATTTTGTGCATATCAAATACCCCCACACTTGAATCTTTGCTTGTCCTCAAGCAAAACTCTTTATAATGTGGCTTTATTCACTCCCAAATGGAATGGGTAGAAGAGAAGGTTTTTGGGCTTGTCATAGAGTGTCGGGATTTCCAAGATTCTTTATTGAGGTTTTATTTTTATTTATTTACAATCCTATTCGGCATGATTTATTAAGAACGTTTCTTAAGATAAATTACTTATTAGGGCATAACATACCTTTTTTAAAATCTCATTTATATACAAGTTCACATACCTCACGGGGGATCACTCAACACTCGGCCGAAGGTGCATTTTTAGTGAATCACTCGAGAGCGGCATGGAACTTACTCCTACCATAAGCTTGCCAAGCAATCAATCCTCCTCCTTTTTAACTATATACCTTTGTAAATATCAAGAGGACTTTATGGGTGAAGGGTTAGGCTTGGGCTAAAGGTGGGTGGTTGGGATAGTGGTTAGTAAAAAGGGCGAAAGGCGTAACAAACGTCGGTTTGAAAGACTTTTATTTCTTCTTTTCATATTTTTATTTTATTTTGATGAATTGTTCAAACAAAGTTATTTTTGATAAACTTTGTTTGTTTATTTGGTTTCATCAAAATATATAAAAAATATAGATTTTTTTTTTTTTGAAGAAGTCATAAGAGAACCGAACGTTGTTTACTAAAAAAAAAGGGTTAAAAATAAAAAGGTTTAGGTGGGTAAAAAAAGGTTGTTTTGGGTTAAGAAATGAAAAGGTTTAGGCTCAAAGGGGTTAACTAGGGGGATTTTGGATAGGTGGTAAAAAAATGAAAAATAATGGTGTAGAATGAAAAAGGGTTAGTCCTAATGCCTCTATCATTTACTTACTCGGGTTTAAGTTGGTAAGGACCGGGAATGTATTGTTGTGGCAAGTTCTAGAGTCGTACGAACCAAGCGGCTATTCACACAAGAAACGAAAAATGAGCATTTAGTGTAAAGATATATATTTGTATGCTCGTTAAAGGCTCAAAACTCACTTTTGTGGGAAAAGGGTTTTTTATGTGATCAAGTATATATAATCAAATTTTAACTAAGTTTGTCATGCCTTTTCATAATTTTCTTATGTTGGTTCTTTTTATCACGACGCTATTGGTTGTAAACTTGTTAAAATATAACCTTGTTAAGACTTGAATTCCCAACTTAAACTTAGACAAGAAAAAAAATGAAAATTTTTGGAAAAAAATTTGGGGTGATTAGCGGTTCCAATAGAGTTTTGTGTAAGGCTTATTATTAGGACTTGCAAAATTCAAGGTTTTAGCATCCCCCCCACACTTAAATTACACATTGTCCTCAATGTGTCCCAAAAATAAGTTTTTAGGTTGACTGAATGTGTAAAATGGTGTTAAAAGCAAAATTTTATGTTACTGGCAGTCTGGACACGACCCCGTGGGGACTGGGCACGGCCCCGTGTTCAGGTACCAGCGACAAAAATTTAAGAAAAGTAACAGAAGCCTGGGCATGGGGGCGTGTCCAGTGAACACGGCCCCGTGTCCAGTTACCTGAACTAGGCGATTTGCTGCAGACTGTGCAGCACGGGGCCGTGTTGGGTGAACACGGCCCGTGTGCTGAGCTTACTGTAATGAAGAAATTGTTGTCGGATGGCCCTGTTTTAGTGCATGGGGCGATGTTTCTCGTTTCCCTTGTTATCCTTCACCATCCAGAGTGTGTTTTATTTATTATAACACCATCCAAACCTTAAAACCATCATTTCATAAAAAACCATAGAGAGATACATAGTCCTAAAATGCTACTAAGTTAGATAAGCTAGCACAAGAAGCATAAACCATGGAGTTCTAGCCTACAAGTTATTTTAATTAGCAAAATTTCCAAGAAGATAATGGTCTTGGTTGGATGCGGCTTCATAGAACTCCTCCTTCCGGGCATGGACTCCTCATATGTCTAAGGAACCTATCCGGATCGGGTGGTTCCTTACTGTATGGAACAACCCCAAAGTGCCTAAGATACCTTAATTGATCTAGGTTAAGACGAGAACGCAAGAGGTTGTCGGTGAGGGTGATTCCTATGCTATATGTAAGTGGACAAGTCCAACCCTTTTCCGGGCTCTCGTTAAAGAAGGTGTATGCCGAATCGCTCAGGTCTATGTATGCATCAAACAAAGTCGATGGAGAGTCCTTCACGGCACAATCGGCACAGGGACGACTAACGTCCAAGTCTTCGCTAGAATTGAACGTATTTTCGGGAGCAACGAGGTTGTTTGAATGCGATCCCAACACTTCTTCTTGGTCATTGTCTTGAGATGAATTTAGGAAATCCATCCTAAGTTCTTTTAACCAATTAAGAATCAGATCTTCTAGTTGAAATAGTTCATCAAGAAGCATTTCCCCTAAAATATCTGGTTGGGCGCCTTCGAGGGAGAGATAAGGATTATTTTTACTTTTGTCCCTCTTAAGGATACAGGGAAACGATGGGTCTATATAGTGGGGCTTATAATTTAGAAAATAACATTCTAATTCTTTATGTCCGCCTCCACATAATTGACACCACGTACCATAAGAGTGCCGAAAGTAAAAAAGATCATTATCACTCATTTTTGTGTCAGAATTTACCAACCGTCGGGATCTTACGGTTCTGTTTTCAGTAACTGAATCTTGGGCACGGGGGCGTGTTGAGTGGGCACGGCCCCATGTTCAGCTTACTGCCTGACTTAAAACAGGATTGTCAGTTCCAAAGATTGGGCACGGGGCGTGTTCAGCGGGTACGGCCCGTGCTGAGTTCTGGAGAAGCTGAAAAATTTAAGAAAATCCTAAAAAATAAAAAGAAAATAAAAAAAAATGATTAGGCCGTTGATTCCTAACTTTCTTAAAATCCTTATGTCCCCGGCAACGGCGCCAAAAACTTGATGTGTGTAAGTGTATATATGTTTTAGGTATGTATTTTAAGCCCTTTTACACTTTTTAGCCAAGTTTTAAATTTATAAAACACGATATTTACTAACACTAAACACACATATGGGCAAGTGCACCCATCGTGGACGTAGTATAGTGTTGGTAAGATACCGAGGTCGTCCAAGGACACAAGAGCTTTTAGTACCGGTTTATCCACAACGTCTAATCAAATCAAAATGTTAGAAAAAGATTTTTAAACTAAGAAAATAAAACTAACTAAAATGCTGAAAATAAAATAAAAATAAAAACAGATAGACAAGATGAATCACTTGGATCCGACTCGTGTGTTAGTGTAACCTTTGATTATTTTCGCACTTTTGCACTTGTTTAAGAGATTGTCTTAGTTATTGTAGTAGGCCCCTCTTTTGAAGGCAACGTTACCCTCAACCAGTAGTTTGAGTCAGCAAGGATACAATCCTAAAGGGTCGGATTATTGAAAGATAATTAATTAAGTTATTAATGCATAATGTGGTAGGCCCCTCTTTTGAAGGCAACGTTACCCTCAGCTAAGTAGTCTGAGTCAGCAGGGATACAGTCCTAAGTAGCTGGGTTAAAGTTTTAATAGTAGTTTAACTTATGAGGGGATCAAAGAGTTTGGACCCCCGCCATCCAATACCTTTGGGTATTGAAGGAGGTCCTACTAAATTTGACCCAGGTCCTTTGCATGATCTATACACTAAACAATGGCAAGACTCTTACCAAACCGTTCCCTTAACCCCCGACTAGGTAGCCAACATACCTCCATATAGACCGTGGAGATATGAATGGTGAAAATATTTTATTTTATATAGACAGTAAAATAATGCCAAGACACCACGGACAAACGATAAGGAAGAATCACCTTCAACATAAGAAACTGGTAATTAAAGTCATTAATACAAAACCAATTAAAAAGTGCAAAAGATTAAAAATAAAAAGTATTACACTAAACACTTGTCTTCATCAAGTGATGTAAGAGACTTAGGCAAACATGGCCTTTCATTGTCAAGAACTCTGACGATCAATCTTGGATCCCGAGATGACTCACACACTCTATGATGGACAATGGATGATGGTGGTGGATGATGGTGTTATGGTGGTGGTGGGTGGTGGGTGAAGTGTGAGAGAGGTTGTGTGCCAAGGGATGAGTTGAAATGGCTCCAAACACTCCTATTTATAGGCTGAACAGAAGCTCGGGCACGGCCCCGTGCCCCCTGGGCACGGCCCCGTGTCCATCCTCGTTTCTCTCTTCATTAATTGTAATTCGCAATTACAATAAATGCGCCTGCAGGAAGTTGACCACGCCCCCGTGTCCGCTAGGCACGGACCCGTGGTGGGCAGTAGATGTCACACCCTGGCTTTGCGGAAGCGTGGTTAATTTGGTGTGACTTCTTAATACCATAGCTTAATCATAACAAAGCTATATGAATTAAAAACAAATGCAAGATCATCCATTAAAATAAAAATACCATAACATTGTCTTAACGGGAAAACACCCTAACAACCATAAACTCGTTTCAAACATTACAAACCCAAACATAACATAGACATGATTCAAGGACTGTGACTTGTCCAGGAAAGAGTCACATTCCCCAAACCCTGGATGACCTCGGTGACTAATGCAGCGGAAAACATGTCATACCGTGCCAGATCTTTTAATTCCCTGAAATACATGTAAGTTGAAAAATCAACAATAATGTTGAGCGAGTTCATGCGAAAGTGAGTAAATAAACCATTGTATTTATCAAAAACCCTGGTATGTAGCAAATAAGGAAAAAGAGATCACCAATGGTTTGCAAGGCCATTGATATGTGTGAAGTGCAAGTAGGAAGACTCAAACCTAGCGGATTTATGCGTCGGGCACTAAGTCACCCCGAGGTCCGTTATGCTGGACCTGGGGCTGGGCTCGCTACACCCAGATAGATCTACCGCTCCTGTCCCTCGGTCCTACTATGAGGATTAATGGCCTCAAGTTTCCGCCTACCCACTCACATGATCTAAGTAACAAACCTCCTTACGCTAACCATACCATGAATAAAGTATTCATAATCAATGTAACATGTATTTCACCCCCGCAGTTTAGAAAACTGAAAACAGTTAAGAGAAAAGGGGGACATGAACTCACAGTCAGTGCGTCGCTATACCAAGTACTCCGAATGTCAGGCAGCTGTGCAACGACCTACATGTGCTAATTCTATTAGACGGATGGCCGTGCCTTAGCTTTATAGTTTAAGTTTTTGGGAAATAGTTAGACAACTATTTCGTGTTTATATTTTGCATGTACTTGGTAATTAATCTCCTTCCCAAGGATGGGGGATTTAATACATGTGTATTTGTACTATATCATTAAGTCCCACTTAATATATTTTTACTTCTACTTCCAAAATATAAATATTTTTCTCAAAAATATTATATTTTCACTTCACATAATACTTCCAAAATAATGCGTCGACAAAATACGCGTTCATGAATATTTCCGTATAATGCGTAAGTTACGTTTTAACGATTAAGTGGTAATAATAATTACCGGTGTAACTTATATGTTTGTCGTGTAAGCGTTTGTATTATTTTGGAGCTGTTATCGTTCGAAATATTATTTTTACTCTAAAAATAATATTTATGTATTTTCACAAAATAATCATAAACAGTGTTGTGAAAAATTATATTTACCAAATATATATTTATCACGTTTAGTTTTGTGAAAATCCCACCTCCGAATATTTGTAAATAAAGTCGTGGCGAAATATATTTTGTAAACATATCAAAAATAATTCTAACACTTGCAAATAATTCTAAGTGTTATATTTTTAGAAAAATTTCGCCAGAGTTTCCCCTGTAACTGGAGGTGGCCACGCTTTCAATCGTATCATTTTCTTTTACAAAATCATTTCAACAACTTCTTTAAATCAACCAATCAATTTCCGACGCATCAAACTAGTCGACAAGTATGTAAATCGCATAATCACATGAACTTGTAGTTTTTCCGAAAACCATAGTGTAGATCCCGTTATATTTTGTGGATCTATGTGTAAAATAGTTTAATCTCGTAAAAACCTCGTTTTTAGAATAAATCATCCTTTACAACTTCCCGTCACCTTTCTCAAAGATTGTTATTTTGTCGAAACTTTTCATCTCACAAGTGTTTATACACTTGTGGTTTGTAAAATCATATTTGTTAGTGTGTCATCCGACTTTTCTAAAACGTGATTTTCTCGACACTTGGTTCTACGAAAATACCACTTGTACATACGTAGATCCGCTAGTTTTAAACACTATTTTACAAGTAAAAATACTTTTACACAAGTTCATGTTTTTCGTGTGGTAGAGTTTCACCTTTTAACCCTTGTACCGATAGAAACAAGCTTATGTCAATATCTGTGGTCTTAACAAAGTCGGGTTAAACGATTATCCGAGCTACCACAACGTAGATCGGGCCTAAATAATCACCACTTTCAAATACTACAACATTTACACAAGTATTAAGCTTTTAACCATCAATCTTCATGTTTTAGTAGACTTTAAAGATTCAAAATGCAAGTTTCCGAGTTTTAACCGTTACAAATCTTATTAACCACCTTAGATATGTTCGAGAATGAGTTTTAAGTGTTATACCTCTAGCTCGGGGCTAGGGAAGAATCTAGGCGAAAATGTGGTGGATAAAAGCAAGGTAACGAGGTCCTTCCACTTCCGTTAGCTCCAAGACTCCTTATGCGTGACCCGAAAGACTTGTGTATGCTTGGAATGAAGAGAGTGGAAGTCGAAAATGGATGGATGGCAAGAGGGGTGTTCGGCCGTAGCTCTTGGAGAGGGAAAGAGAGAGAGTTTTGAGTGTTTTGTGGAATGTGATAATCTCTTGTGTTAAGTGTTGTATTTATAGACAAATCATTGATCTTAATCCAATGGTCACTATGTCTTCTAGATTTTAAGCACAAACCTATTAAATAATCAAAATGGTACAATGGATGGTCACATTGTGACCGATCGGCCCAAGGGGGGGGGGTCATTTGGTTCAATTTCAATCATATGGTTAGTGTTTAGTTACTTTAAACCAAGTTAGTTTTAGGGTTAACTCGGTTAGTCACATGTCGTGTTTTAACGCGGGTGTTAGGGTAATCAGGGACCCTAACTGGCTCAGAAAAAGACCAATAATATTTTTGTCAATATTCTCATGTTTCGGGTATAGTCCGGTTGTTCGGTTGGATAGTAATCCGTTAAAGAGCTTAAGTAAACTTTAAAGCGTCGTTAATAATATTTTTAGTGACACAATTTAGTCTACAAAGTGTCAGGAATATTTTCCTCATGTTTTGGCACTTTATTAGTTAGCCAGAAGCTAGTCTGTTAAATAAAAGTGCTGTGTTTCGTGCTTAGAGTATGTTTTAGGCACATCCAATCATTAGATCTTATTCCTAGAGACGCAGTTCTACAACCCTTGTATCCCTACACTCACTATGGGTGTAGTAAAATATTTCTGGCTCATACAGGCCCTTAGAGGCAGTGTCTGCCTGATGCTGGCTTTATCAGCATGTTCAATAGGTTATCCGTTCTAATGCTACTGTGCTTTAGTGCATCATGTTTGTCACTAAGGTTCAACTTGTAAATAATGTAGTGACGGAAATCAAAGTATGATGCAGGAATATACAAGTACTAGAAATCAAGTAGCAGTTCGTCAGCAATTTCAGTTAAGCACAGTAATTAAGCAGCAATTAATTATTAATTAAATCGTACGGATACCTGGTTTAGTGAGGGTTGTCACATTCTCCCCCCGTTAGAAAAATTTCGTTCCGAAATTTTAAGCTCTGCTTGTAGAAGCAGGGTTTTCAGGAAATAGGTGGGGGTATTTCTCTTTCATTCGGTCCTCACGCTCCCAGGTGAATTCAGGACCATGTCTAGCATTCCAACGAACTTTGACGAGCTTGACACTGCTCCGGCGGGTCTTGTTTACTTTCCAATCCGTGACCTCAACAGGTTCTTCAACGAAATGGAGCTTGTCATCAACATGAATTTCGTCGGTAGGAATGGCAACTGTATCTTGCGTTGGACTTCTCTTCAGATTGGATACATGAAATGTATCGTGAACACCATTCAGTTCGGCAGGTAGGTCCAACTTGTATGCTACTAACCCGATTCTCTCCAAGATCTTGAACGGTCCAATATACCTCGGGTTCAACTTTCCACGTTTCCCAAAGCGTGCCACCCCCTTCCAGGGTGATACCTTCAACAAAACCATCTCACCAACCTCAAACTCTAGAGGTTTCCTACTTCGATCCGCGTAGGCTTTCTGCCGGTCACGAGCCGCACTGATGCGATCTCGTATCTGTGCGATCTTATCTGTGGTTTCCTGTACCATGTCAGGACCAACCAACTGTCTATCACCTGCGTCAGACCAACAGAGCGGTGATCTGCATTTGCGCCCATATAAAGCTTCGAATGGCGCGGCACCAATACTGGTGTGGTAGCTGTTGTTGTATGAAAACTCAACCAGAGGCAAATGTTTATCCCAGCTACCGCCCAAATCCATAACACATGCTCTCAGCATGTCCTCCAACGTCTGAATCGTCCTCTCGCTTTGACCGTCGGTCTGTGGGTGAAACGCAGTGCTCAGATTCAAATTTGAGCCAAAAGCTTCCTGGAAGGATTGCCATATCCTTGACACGAACCTTCCGTCTCTATCAGAGATAATCGAGAGAGGTACTCCATGGCGTGTAACAATCTCTCTCATGTAAATTTCAGCCAGTTTGCTCGTATTATCCTTCTCTCGGATAGGTAGGAAGTGTGCTGACTTCGTTAAGCGATCCACTATTACCCAAATAGTGTCATGGCCTCTTGGCGTTCTTACCCAAATAGATTACTATTTGTTCCCACTTCCACTTGGGAATCTTTGGTTGCTGCAGAAGTCCCGAAGGCTTCTGGTATTCCGCCTTAACCTTGGCGCATGTTAAACATTTGCTCACATAAACAGCCACATCGCCTTTCATCCTAGGCCACCAATAGTAATCTTTAAGATCCTGGTACATCTTATCCGCTCCAGGGTGGATAGAGTACCACGATTTGTGAGCTTCATCAAAAATAACCTTCCTTAAACCACCAAACAAAGGAACCCAAATCCTTTTCTCAAAACACAACGTTCCTTCCTTGTTTGGTACCAATAACTTCTCCATCCCACGGAGATACTCTTCTTCAAGGTTTCTTTCCTTGAGAGCTTCTTTCTGCGCTGCACGAATGCGCGAGGAAAGATCGGTTTGAATAATCATCTCCAAAGCCTAACCCTTATGGGCTTGATCCTCTCTTTTCGACTTAGGGCATCGGCGACCACATTCGCCTTCCCTGGATGATACTTAATTTCGCAGTCGTAATCATTCAACAGTTCTACCCATCGTCTTTGCCTCATGTTCAACTCCTTCTGGTTGAATATGTGCTGGAGGCTCTTGTGATCTGTGAAGATTGTGCACTTCGTACCATAAAGGTAGTGTCTCCAGATCTTTAAAGCGAAAACCACTGCGCCAAGCTCCAAATCATGAGTGGTATAGTTCTTTTCGTGCACTTTCAGTTGGCGTGACGCGTAGGCAATAACCTTTTGGCGTTGCATCAACACACAACCCAAACCTTGACGCGATGCGTCGCAATATACCACAAAATCATCTGTACCTTCCGGTAGAGCTAAGATTGGCGCGTTGCAAAGCTTATCCTTCAATATCTGAAATGCTTCCTCCTGTTTGATTCCCCAATCAAACTTCTTATCCTTCTGCGTGAGGAGCGTCAATGGTTGCGCGATCTTTGAAAAATTCTCAATGAACCTTCGATAATAGCCAGCCAAACCCAGGAATTGCCGAATCTCGGTTGGCGTCTTTGGCGTTTCCCAATCCTTGATCGCCTCGATCTTGGTGGGATCCACGTGGATTCCATCTCCGTTTACCACGTGCCCAAGGAATTGCACTTCTCGTAGCCAAAACTCACACTTAGAGAACTTGGCGTACAACTGTTCTTTCTTCAGCAGCTCCAGAATGGCTCTAAGATGCTGCTCGTGCTCAGCCTTCGTCTTTGAATAAATCAAAATATCATCGATAAATACAATCACGAACTTATCCAAGTACGGCTTACAAACTCGATTCATCAAATCCATGAATACTGCAGGTGCGTTTGTCAAACCAAATGGCATAACGAGAAACTCGTAGTGTCCATATCGAGTTCTGAAGGCTGTCTTTGGGATACTCTCCTCCTGTATCCGTAACTGATGGTATCCAGATCGAAGATCGATCTTTGAATAAAAGCTTGAACCTTGAAGTTGGTCAAACAGATCATCGATTCTTGGCAGGGGATACCTATTCTTGATCGTCAGTTTGTTCAACTCTCTGTAGTCAATACACATACGGAAACTACCGTCCTTCTTCTTGACAAACAAAGCTGGAGCTCCCCAAGGCGAGAAGCTTGGTCGGATAAATCCCTTGTCTAACAACTCTTGAAGTTGCGTCGACAGTTCTTGCATCTCAGACGGAGCAAGTCTGTATGGCGCCTTAGCCACAGGCGCGGCGCCTGGAACTAAGTCAATGCGGAATTCCACTTGCCTTTGCGACGGCAAGCCAGGCAAATCTTCTGGAAAGACTTCTGGATATTCCCTCACGACAGGGATGTCTTCGATCCTCGGTTCTTTAGCTTTCTTATCTACAATGTGTGCCAGAAAGGCAGCACATCCCTTTTGCAAACACTTCCTTGCCTTCAGGCAGCTAATAATCCTCAACGGCGTCTCACGCTTCTCTCCGTGAACAACAATGGTCTCACCATCGTTGGTCGGGATACGAACGACCTTCTCATGACAAACTATCTCGGCCTTGTTACTCGATAACCAATCCATCCCTACTACCACGTCGAAGCTTCCCAACTGGACTGGTAGTAGATCTAGAGAGAACTCACGCTCTCCCAATTCGATTACGCAGCCTCGAATCACCTCATTAGTTTCTACTAACTTCCCATTTGCTAATTCGATCGAGTATGGAATATCTAACTTACTAGCGGCTAAACCAAGCATATTCTTAAACTCTAACGACACGAAGCTATAATCGGCGCCAGTATCAAATAAAACGGATGCATAGCGTTGGTTTACAAGGAACGTACCAGTGACAACATTGGGATTCTGGCGCGCTTCCCTTGCTTCTATGTTGAAAACCCTTCCGCGGGCTTGGTTCAATTCCGGGCAATTCCTCTTGTAATGCCCAATGTCGCCGCAGTTGAAACATCCGGGCCTTTGCCCATTACCACCAACGTTTCCAGCTTGATTGTTTCCCTGATTACGATTCATGGCGCCCGCTTGGTTTGCATGATCGACCCGATTTCCATCACCTCCATGGTTTCCTTGGGGGCGGTTCCCATTACCACCACGATTATTCCTATTCCCAGATCCTCCTTGGCCTCCCCGGCCAGCACTAGCCCAACAAAAATCCTTCGTATGACCAGACTTCCCACATGATTCATAAACTCTTAGTCTGCAACGACCAGAGTGATGTCGTTGGCATGAGTTGCACTTGGGTTGTGCACCCATATACCCCTTTCCTTTCTTCCTACCACCAGCTGTATCCTGGGCTGGCGCGTTCTGCTCTCCTTTCTTAACCACCACCCCGGTGCCTTGCTTGAAGTTCGAAAACTTCCTCTTGTTTCCTCCAGATGACTCCACATGAGTCTCCTTCTTCTTAGGCTCAGCTTCATCAAACTTGTTCAAACGGATTGCCTCCTCGGTGAGAGCCACACTCAAATCAATGGCTTCAGTGATAGTTGCAGGTTTGGAGGAGGTCACCATGCTGATGATTTGAGGAGCTAATCCCCAAATGAAGCGTTCAATTCTCTTGAACTCAGGTGTAACCATGTAGGGTACCACATGCGACAAATCGTGGAACCTTTGAACATACTCAGCTATCTTAGGACCTTCCATTTTTAGATGCCAGAACTCGGTCTCCAATCTCTGAATTTCTGCGCGGGAACAGTACTTCTTGCGCATGAGTTCCTTCAGTTCAGCCCAAGTCAGCGCGTAAGCAGCAGCTTCGCCAAGTGTCTGGACTTGGAGATTCCACCATGATAGGGCTCCATCCAAAAATAGCCCTGAGATATAAGTGACTTGTTGATCCAGCGCGCATTTGCTCATGCGAAGTACGGATTCGGTTTTCTCAGCCCAACGGACAAAAGCGACAGCACCTCCTGTGCCATCAAAGTTTACGGGCTTGCAGTCCAAGAACTGTTTGTAAGTGCACCCTGCACGTACATTATAACATATGATTGGCATTAGCATTCTTGCTAAGGGAATCCATTTAGGTCATGGTATGTCTTAATGACTTAGGGTTACCATGAGGTGGATTGTTGTTGTTGCCAGTGTTGCCAGAGTTGCTTCCACTCATCCCTCCTTGAGAGGCAGCATATTGAGCAATGGCAGCAGCAATGACCTGATGTAGTTCGTCCTGAGTAGTGGGCATTTGCTGTGGTTGACGTCTTGGCGGCATCTTCTAAAGATGTGTTTACGTCGGTCAGGCCATAGTAATGCGTACGTATATAGTAATAGTAATAGCACATAACATCTCATGTTATCAATACTTCAAATACTAATCACACAACATCCCATGTCACAAATATTATACACACAACATCCCATGTCATAAAAATATACACACAACATCCCATGTCATAAAAATATACACACAACATCCCATGTCATAAAAATATACACACAACATCCCATGTCATAATAATGTAAATAAGCAAGCAAGCGAATCAAATATGATGAGAATACTGCGATTTTCATATATATCGAGACCACAACGTAAGTGTATCAGTACATCACTGTGTCATACAATCATCAATCAACTAGGGGTTACATCACCCCTGTCCAAAAGCTATATCAAATCAGTGTCAAATACATCAAATACATCAAGTATGTGTCAAAAGTCAGTATCATCATGTAGTCTCCAAAATGCTATGCAACCAAAAGCAATCGCGGTCCTCTCACCAACGTCTACACAAGCAGTACTGATGAGCTCTATACAGATGGCGGTGGAGGAGGGGGAAAGTAAGTGTAAAGCAAGCGGCGTAGCTGAAGCCAGTCCTCCTCCATAGCCTGCTGAGTACGAATGACAGAGGCAACCTGCTGCTCTAGTGTAAAGAGACGAGCAGCATAATCTGGGGGTAATGATCGACATGGCTGAAGAGGAGAGTGTATCTGACCATGGCATGAACATGGTGGCAGCTGAGCTCTCTCGAGCTCCTGGAGACGCTGCGTGTGTGACTCGTGCTGATGAATGAAGGACATCAAAACGTCCTCTATAGTGTGTCCCACATGAAACGGATGGTATGGATCAGTCGGTGGCATGACGGGCGGTGTCGACCAAAGCATAGGCTCACTGGTGGGGTCAAACGGTGCCACATGAAATGGTGAAGTAGAGGGTGGAACAGATGACATCTGGGGCATGAAGGGAATAGACATCGGTACGTGCCCAAAAGGATGGGCTGAAGAGCCCTCTCCAGGCCTCGCTGGAGGTACAAACTGAGGAACCTGAAAAGTAAAATCAACAGGTCGTGTAGCAGGGATCTGAGGGGGCAAAGATGGAACGTCCTCATCAGCAGGTATCCAACCGTGCTGTGCATGCTCATCCGGTGGATCCATGTGGTTTGCAAATAGTGCGTGCTCAGGCTCAAGTGGAATGGGATCAAATGGGGGAGCAACAATAGGATCAACTGGTGCAACGTGATCAACTGGATGGTCAACAGGTATCTCAACAACAGGTAGAGGAACAACAGGGTCAGCAACAACGACATGATCGCCCTCCAAATGATCATCAACGGGCGGGTCAGCTAGAACGGGCTCAACTGGGATGCCAGCATGTACGGGGTCATGCTCGGGCATGGGATCTAGAGCAGCTGCCTGCTCAGGAGCCAAGGCAGGCTCATGGTCATCAAAAGCCATCTCGAAATCAAAATCGGGATCAATAGGATCAACTGGATCAGCGGGATCCTCCATGGGCAGGTCCATCGGGATAAACTCGATATCATGATCCGGGTCGAATCCCGGAGGAAAAATGGGATCAGAATCCTCTATATCGTCATGCTCAAATGCAAAACTCGGGATAGGTGCAGCAGAGGATGCCTGGTCAGGATCCGAATCGTGTGCAAAGTGTTGTGCGCTCACCTCGTGAGAAGGTGCGGATGCCACAGACTCAAAGGAGTCTGGGACCGGTGAATGTGCGGGTGAGTCCTCAGCAGGGGCATCAGCGATCATCAGAAGATCGCCAGCAGGAGGTAGGGCTGCGTCCGGGATCTCATCCTCTATAGGCTCATCCTCAAACAGATCGATATCGCCGTCAGCCTCGGCGTCAAGTAGTAAGTCATATGCGGGATAAACGGCTAAAGGAATAGGAGCCGGAATCACAACTAGGGATAAGTACTCAGCAGGGGGCATCCGCAGGCTCATCAGCACCCTCGGGTAGTGCGAAGGGCGGGAAATCGTCGTCGTCCGTGCTGGTAGAATCAGATGTATACACCTCATGCTCCGAAGATGGGAGGTCCTCAGATACGATAGGTAGGGGTCCGGTGGTGTCCGAGTCACCTGTGCCTGGTGAGTCCATGTGTCTGTAACACAAGCACAAATATGCACAAATAACCAGTCATACAATCAGGTAATCACATAAGTCACCAAGTAAAATATCACATAATTCTCCTAGTCCCACTAGCCTCCCAGCCTCCCAGACTGTTCTTCCTAGTCCCACTAGCCAATTCTCCCAGCCTCCCAGACTGACTTCCTAGTCCCACTAGCCAAATCTCCCAGCCTCCCAGACTGACTCCCTAGTCCCACTAGCCAAATTTCCCAGCCTCCCAGACTGACTTCCTAGTCCCACTAGACAATTTTCCCAGCCTCCCAGACTGACTCCCTAGTCCCACTAGACAACTACCTCGATCCATTGGATCGAGCCTCGGCCTCCCAGACCGAGCCTCAGCCTCCCAGACTGAGCCTAAAAATAATAAATAAAATGCGCTCAACATTTGTTTATAAAAAGGTTTTGGATCTTGACTTAAGTGGTATGCAGTAAAAATGTTTTCGTGAGAGCCCTAGTGATCATAGTCTAGACTCGAGAAGGAATCCTAGTTCGCTATGATCAGAGCTCTGATACCAAGCTGTCACACCCTGGCTTTGCGAAAGCGTGGTTAATTTGGTGTGACTTCTTAATACCATAGCTTAATCATAACAAAGCTATATGAATTAAAAACAAATGCAAGATCATCCATTAAAATAAAAATACCATAACATTGTCTTAACGGGATAACACCCTAACAACCATAAACTCGTTTCAAACATTACAAACCCAAACATAACATAGACATGATTCAAGGACTGTGACTTGTCCAGGAAAGAGTCACATTCCCCAAACCCTGGATGACCTCGGTGACTAATGCAGCAGAAAACATGCCATACCGTGCCAGATCTTTTAATTCCCTGAAATACATGTAAGTTGAAAAATCAACAATAATGTTGAGCGAGTTCATGCGAAAGTGAGTAAATAAACCATTGTATTTATCAAAAACCCTGGTATGTAGCAAATAAGGAAAAAGAGATCACCAATGGTTTGCAAGGCCATTGATATGTGTGAAGTGCAAGTAGGAAGACTCAAACCTAGCGGATTTATGCGTCGGGCACTAAGTCACCCAGAGGTCCGTTATGCTGGACCTGGGGCTGGGCTCGCTACACCCAGATAGATCTACCGCTCCTGTCCCTCGGTCCTACTATGAGGATTAATGGCCTCAAGTTTCCGCCTACCCACTCACATGATCTAAGTAACAAACCTCCTTACGCTAACCATACCATGAATAAAGTATTCATAATCAATGTAACATGTATTTCACCCCCGCAGTTTAGAAAACTGAAAACAGTTAAGAGAAAAGGGGGACATGAACTCACAGTCAGTGCGTCGCTATACCAAGTACTCCGAATGTCAGGCAGCTGTGCAACGACCTACATGTGCTAATTCTATTAGACGGATGGCCGTGCCTTAGCTTTATAGTTTAAGTTTTTGGGAAATAGTTAGACAACTATTTCGTGTTTATATTTTGCATGTACTTGGTAATTAATCTCCTTCCCAAGGATGGGGGATTTAATACATGTGTATTTGTACTATATCATTAAGTCCCACTTAATATATTTTTACTTCTACTTCCAAAATATAAATATTTTTCTCAAAAATATTATATTTTCACTTCACATAATACTTCCAAAATAATGCGTTGACAAAATACGCGTTCATGAATATTTCCGTATAATGCGTAAGTTACGTTTTAACGATTAAGTGGTAATAATAATTACCGGTGTAACTTATATGTTTGTCGTGTAAGCGTTTGTATTATTTTGGAGCTGTTATCGTTCGAAATATTATTTTTACTCTAAAAATAATATTTATGTATTTTCACAAAATAATCATAAACAGTGTTGTGAAAAATTATATTTACCAAATATATATTTATCACGTTTAGTTTTGTGAAAATCCCACCTCCGAATATTTGTAAATAAAGTCGTGACGAAATATATTTTGTAAACATATCAAAAATAATTCTAACACTTGCAAATAATTCTAAGTGTTATATTTTTAGAAAAATTTCGCCAAAGTTTCCCCTGTAACTGGAGGTGGCCACGCTTTCAAGCGTATCATTTTCTTTTACAAAATCATTTCAACAACTTCTTTAAATCAACCAATCAATTTCCGACGCATCAAACTAGTCGACAAGTATGTAAATCGCATAATCACATGAACTTGTAGTTTTTCCGAAAACCATAGTGTAGATCCCGTTATATTTTGTGGATCTATGTGTAAAATAGTTTAATCTCGTAAAAACCTCGTTTTTAGAATAAATCATCCTTTACAACTTCCCGTCACCTTTCTCAAAGATTGTTATTTTGTCGAAACTTTTCATCTCATAAGTGTTTATACACTTGTGGTTTGTAAAATCATATTTGTTAGTGTGTCATCCGACTTTTCTAAAACGTGATTTTCTCGACACTTGGTTCTACGAAAATACCACTTGTACATACGTAGATCCGCTAGTTTTAAACACTATTTTACAAGTAAAAATACTTTTACACAAGTTCATGTTTTTCGTGTGGTAGAGTTTCACCTTTTAACCCTTGTACCGATAGAAACAAGCTTATGTCAAGATCTGTGGTCTTAACAAAGTCGGGTTAAACGATGATCCGAGCTGCCACAACGTAGATCGGGCCTAAATAATCACCACTTTCAAATACTACAACATTTACACAAGTATTAAGCTTTTAACCATCAATCTTCATGTTTTAGTAGACTTTAAAGATTCAAAATGCAAGTTTCCGAGTTTTAACCGTTACAAATCTTATTAACCACCTTAGATATGTTCGAGAATGAGTTTTAAGTGTTATACCTCTAGCTCGGGGCTAGGGAAGAATCTAGGCGAAAATGTGGTGGATAAAAGCAAGGTAACGAGGTCCTTCCACTTTCGTTAGCTCCAAGACTCCTTATGCGTGACCCGAAAGACTTGTGTATGCTTGGAATGAAGAGAGTGGAAGTCGAAAATGGATGGATGGCAAGAGGGGTGTTCGGCCGTAGCTCTTGGAGAGGGAAAGAGAGAGAGTTTTGAGTGTTTTGTGGAATGTGATAATCTCTTGTGTTAAGTGTTGTATTTATAGACAAATCCTTGATCTTAATCCAATGGTCACTATGTCTTCTAGATTTTAAGCACAAACCAATTAAATAATCAAAATGGTACAATGGATGGTCACATTGTGACCGATCGGCCCAAGGGGGGGGGGTCATTTGGTTCAATTTCAATCATATGGTTAGTGTTTAGTTACTTTAAACCAAGTTAGTTTTAGGGTTAACTCGGTTAGTCACATGTCGTGTTTTAACGCGGGTGTTAGGGTAATCAGGGACCCTAACTGGCTCAGAAAAAGACCAATAATATTTTTGTCAATATTCTCATGTTCCGGGTATAGTCCGGTTGTTCGGTTGGATAGTAATCCGTTAAAGAGCTTAAGTAAACTTTAAAGCGTCGTTAATAATATTTTTAGTGACACAATTTAGTCTACAAAGTGTCAGGAATATTTTCCTCATGTTTTGGCACTTTATTAGTTAGCCAGAAGCTAGTCTGTTAAATAAAAGTGTTGTGTTTCGTGCTTAGAGTACGTTTTAGGCACATCCAATCATTAGATCTTATTCCTAGAGACGCAGTTCTACAACCCTTGTATCCCTACACTCACTATGGGTGTAGTAAAATATTTCTGGCTCATACAGGCCCTTAGAGGCAGTGTCTGCCTGATGCTGGCTTTATCAGCATGTTCAATAGGTTATCCGTTCTAATGCTACTGTGCTTTAGTGCATCATGTTTGTCACTAAGGTTCAACTTGTAAATAATGTAGTGACGGAAATCAAAGTATGATGCAAGAATATACAAGTACTAGAAATCAAGTAGCAGTTCGTCAGCAATTTCAGTTAAGCACAGTAATTAAGCAGCAATTAATTATTAATTAAATCATACGGATACCTGGTTTAGTGAGGGTTGTCACAGTAGAAGCTTCTAAAAGTTTGTCTTTTCTGCTGCTACTTGGGCACAGCCCCGTGCTCGCTGAGCACGGGGCGTGTTCAGTCTTCTGTTTTCTTAGTTTTGCTTGGGAAGATGTTGTCGAGGGGTCGGGCATTCCACTTTTGTTCCTTTTCTTGTATTTATGTTAGATTTTGCTGTCTTTTTGCTTCTTTTGTTAATTTGAGCTCATTTAATCCTGAAAATACAAAAGGAAGACAAAAGCACACTTTTTCCAACATTAGTACTAAAAAAGGGTTAGTTTTATGCCACAATTGATATAATTTATATGTTGCATTTTGTGCATATCACTTAGCCCCCATCGGAAATAGAAGAACTGTCTGCGCAGCTACAAGAACTCTTGGACAAGGGTTTCATCCGTCCTAGCTCTTCGCCCTGGGGAGCACCAGTTTTGTTTGTAAAGAAGAAAGACGATACCTTTCGAATGTGTATAGACTATCGTGAACTCAACAAGGTGACCGTAAAGAATCGTTATCCTGTTCGACCAGTTGCAAGAGTCGAGCTACTACTCAAAGATTAACCTGAGATCGGGCTATCATCAGTTGAGAGTCCGAGACGAGGACATCTCCAAAACAACGTTCAGGACTCGTTATGGGCACTACGAGTTTCTGGTTATGCCTTTTGGGTTGACGAACGCACCTGCGGTCTTCATGTATCTTATGAACCGAGTGTGCAAACCTTATATGGATAAGTTTGTTATTGTGTTTATCGATGACATCCTGATCTATTCCAAGAGTTAGGAGGAGCATGAGCGTCATCTGCGACTCATTTTGGAACTTCTTCGAACAGAACAGCTGTATGCTAAATTCTCTAAATGTGACTTCTGGCTTCGTGAAGTCCATTTTCTAGGGCACGTAGTTAATGAGGATGGGATTCACGTTGATCCATCCAAGGTTGACTCAATCAGGAATTGGCCTGCACCTCGAACACCGATTGAAATCCGTCAATTCTTGGGTTTGGGGGGTTACTACAGAAGGTTCATCAAGGACTTCTCGAAGATTGCGCAGACTCTTACTGTTCTTACTCAGAAGGGTGTCACTCATCGTTGGGGTGATGCACAGGAATCCGCGTTTCAGCAACTAAAGGAGAAACTTTGTAGCGCACCTATTCTCTCATTGCCTGAGGGCACAGACGATTTCATAGTTTATTGTGACGCGTCAATCCAAGGTCTTGGTTGTGTGTTGATGCAACGTGAGAAAGTTATTGCTTACGCATCACGCCAACTTAAAGTTCACGAAAAGAACTACACTACTCACGACTTGGAGTTGGGAGCTGTGGTGTTTGCTCTCAAGATATGGAGGCATTACTTGTATGGTACCAAGTGCACCATTTACACCGATCACAAGAGCCTCCAGCATATCTTCGATCAGAAGGAGTTGAACATGCGACAGCGTCGATGGGTCGAACTCCTTAACGACTACGAATGTACGATCAAGTATCATCCAGGCAAAGCCAATGTCGTGGCAGACGCCCTCAGCCGTAAGGAAACAAAACCTAAGCGTGTACGTGCGTTACAGCTTACCATTCACTCTAGTCTTCCTGCCCAAATTTGTGATGCTCAGGTCGAAGCATTGAAAGAAGAGAACATCCGGGCTGAGTCCCTATGTGGATTGGAGAAACGGTTGGAACTAAGGGAAGACGGTGCTTACTACTTGGCGGCACGCATCTGGGTTCCACTCTATGGCAATCTATGTGAGCTTGTGATGGATGAAGCACACAAGTCTCGTTACTCGGTACATCCTGGTTCTGATAAGATGTATCACGATCTCAAGACTACGTACTGGTGGCCCCAATGAAAGTTAACATAGCGACCTATGTTAGTAAATGCTTGACTTGTGCTAGAGTCAAGGTTGAATACCAGAAGCCATCAGGCCTACTCTAGTAACCAGAAATCCCGACATGGAAATGGGAGCAAATTTCCATGGACTTCGTTACTGGCTTACCTAGATCTCAACGAGGAAATGATACCATTTGGGTGATAGTGGATCGATTAACCAAGTCTGCACACTTCTTGGCTATCAAGGAAACGGATAAGTTCTCTACTCTGGCAGACGTCTATCTTAAGGAAGTGGTCTCGAGGCACGGGGTGCCGACCTCCATCATTTCCGATCGTGATTCACGTTTTACCTCTGAGCTGTGGCAAGCAATGCACAAATCCTTTGGCTCTCGATTAGACATGAGCACAGCATATCATCCGCAGATGGATGGGCAGTCTGAACGCACCGTCCAAACCCTTGAAGACATGCTTCGAGCATATGTAATCGACTTTGGTAATGGTTGGGAAAGACACCTCTCGTTACTGGAGTTTTCGTATAACAACAGTTACCACACCAGCATCCAGGCTGCTCCGTTCAAGGCATTGTACGGACGGAAGTGCCAATCACCTCTTTGTTGGGCAGAGGTTGGCGACAGCCAAATCACTGGCCCAGAACTCGTAGTAGACACAATAGAGAAGATTGCTCAGATACGACAATGAATGGCGGCAGCTCGTGACCGTCAGAAAAGCTACACTGATAAGCGCAGGAAACCACTCGAGTTCCAGGTTGGGGATCGAGTGCTACTTAAAGTCTCACCTTGGAAAGGTGTAGTTCGTTTTGGTAAACGAGGCAAACTCAACCCGTAATATGTTGGACCTTTCGAAATCATTGAGAAAATCAGTAAGGTGGCTTACAAACTGAATCTACCTGAAGAACTCAGCGGAGTTCACAACGTATTCCATGTGTTGAATCTGAAGAAGTGTCTGTCAGATAAGACCCTCATAGTTCCTCTCAAGGAGCTCACCATCGACGATCAGTTACGATTCGTCGAGGAACCAGTAGAAATTACAAACTGAGACGTTAAGGTTCTCAAGCGTACCAGGATACCCAATGTTCGAGTTCGTTGGAACTCCCGTCGTGGCCCAGAGTTTACCTGGGAACGAGAAGACCAGATGAAACACAAGTATCCCCAGTTGTTCGAGAAAAGCGAAACCACTACTGAGGCCGAAGCTACTGCGGAATTTCGGGACGAAATTCCAAACTAACGGGGGAAGGATGTGACACCCCAGGAAAACAAGGAAACCATGCAACCTAACTAGCTTCCTCAGTAACTACGTGCTAAATTTCGGGTTGCAATTTCTTTCAACATGGGGATGATGTGACAACTCGTATTTTAAACCTTTCTTTGTACTTTGATGTAACCGGTGGGAACGTTATGTGATTATGTGACACATTGATGTTAATGGAATGTTATGGTTATTATGTTATGTGTTTATGTGTAATATATGTATATGTAATGTGATCGCACCGCACGAACCCAACCGCACCACACTAGTTCATCGCACAAGCCCTTGTTGGGCCGCACAACTCATACTCGAACTAAAAGGGCAGCCCATCATGGGTTCGGCCCATTCCCTTGTTGCGCATAACACTATGGGGAGAAGGTATAATCCTCATAATTCACAAAAACTTAACACACAAAACCCTAAACTCTCTCCCTCATCTCTTGGAAACCCAACGGCAGCGCCACTCGAAGTCCTTCCCATCGATCCAACCAATTCATTCGGGTATCACGGTTAGTGTTCCACTATTATTTGTGCATTAGACGATGTTGTGATTACCATGATTGAACATGATAGTTAGGGTTGTTCATATGCGTGATGGTTGATTCTTGAAGTTGTTAAGTAATGTATAGTTGATTGGTTTTTCTGAATGGTTGAACCGAACCTACGTGATGATTATGGGATTTGTATTGTTCTAGAATTAGGGTTTATATGATGGTGTTCATATGAATTGGACTTGCATAATTTGATTTAGAACCGAGGAGATGTAATCGGCTGTGATGGGTTTAGATGTTCAGTTGATTCATATGTTTTGGCATGAACTATTGAATGATGAATTATGGATCTTGATGTTAATCATACTCTTTGATTCGATGAGATGATGATGAGTTGTTATATGATTTGTTAGGGTTCATGCAAATTAATTGGTAAATCTATTGGTTTGATCGAATTGTGGCAAGGTTGGAAATTGTTGGAATGGATCGGGTAAATGGAAAGTGTAACTGATTTCCATATTTTATGGAAATCAAATACTGATCGCACAAGTTCCCTTTAGTCACACAAGAGCTAGTCGCACAAGAGCTAGTCGCCCAAGCTCTGGTCGCACAAGGGAATCGCACAAGCTAAGTACAACCAATAAAGCACAGTGTACAACCTAGAACTGCATGATCGCACAAGACAAGTGGATCGCACAAGGTGGTGCCGATCGCACAAGTCTTGGGCCACACACATCTGCTGAACCTTATTATGTTGTTGGGCCTTAAAGCCCAAAACTCAATCGCACAAGTTGTCCTCAATCGCACAAGATAAATGGACTGCACAAGTTGATTTCTGTTTATTTGTTTAGGCCGGGTACATGTTGGGTTGCTTATGTTATTTGGGCCAGGTTATTTCAGTCGCACAACCCGTTGTGAGTCGCACAAGTTGTGCTGGACGCACAACAGGCTGGGCCTAATACTGTTGGGCTTCCACTAGTGAAGCGCACAAGGCTGTTGGACCACCAATCATTTGAGTCGCACAAGTTCGGATATGATATATACTTGACTGTTAACGTGTTGAATATGTTTGCCATGGTCATTACGTGTTGTAACATGTTAGTTTATGTGTAAAACTTATGTGCACTACTTGAACCTAGACCTGACTTGTATGGTAACCATGTTAGGACGTGGTTGACCACATATAGCACAAGTGACCTTTTCGTGTACCTGCCGAGCTAACCTAATGTGAGTTCACACTTTCTACAAGGCATGGGATTCCCGGTGGTTGGGAATGGGTAAAGGATTTAATCGGAAACTGTGTGATCTCCTAGTTTGGGACACGTACTACATCCTCTTTATTGAAGGGTGATAACATGTACCAAGTATTTAATCGGAACCTGCGTGATCTCCTGGTTTGGGGACACGTACCACATCCTCTTTATTGAAGGGTGATAACATTGATACTAGACCAAAAACTCTATCTTGAAGTCCCTCATTTTTATATCGACTTAATCGTCGGGCCATTGGTGAGCGGGTCATTAGTTAGATAGCGCTATTTAGGTTTGACAAGCCTCACACCGTGCCGCAGAGGACAGGTGTGAACTAATGGATCTGGGCACTGGTCAATGATGATAGACATTGATGTAGGGCACCAACTTACTTCAGTCAGTTGTCAATATGGTAACGGGTCTAGTGGTTCACATGGGGTAGCCCCCACTGGTTATGGTTTGGGAAACAAGGAATTGGTTAACTCATGGTTTACAAATGAACTTATGGTTTTTGGAACAACTTTAAAATGAACATCAACTGTGAACTCGCTCAACTTTGTTGTTGACTCGTTGTTACATGCCTTGCAGGTCGTTAGATGCTTATATGGAGCTTGCACAGGAGGAAGAGGTCGTTGTGGGACATGGACTGTCGAGTTCCATGTTAAACATTTGAACTTTTAAACTTATACTTTGGATTTAAACTTTATGCTTCCACTGATAACTTGAATTTGATAAACTTGTTTTGAACACCAATTATATTGTGTGGTTGGATTTTTATTTATTTAATTACATTGTTCAATATGATTGGTGGCTGGATCCTAGCCAGTCACGCCTCCAGCGGTGGTACTCCGCTTGTGGATTTTGGGGGTGTGACAATCAAATTGAGGAAATTGCTCAAAACAATTTTCAATGGCACACTCCCCGAGGCAATAAATCTATCGCCCCGGGCGCCCATAAGGTTGATGAAAGCACTTCTTTACAAGCCCAAATCGAGGCCCTTTCTTCAAAAATCAAAAAGTTAGAAATGACAAAAACGGCCTCAGTTATGGCTTGTGAAGGGTGTGGTGGGCCACATGAAAATTGGAGTTGTATGAAAGAAATAGATAATCAAACGGAAATGGTAAACTACATTGATAATAGACCTAGGCCGTCGGGTCCTCCGACAGGTACCTACAACCAAGGATGGCGTAACCACCCTAACCTTGGTTGGAGAGAACCTGGCAATAGTAGTAACCAACAAAATCAGAACCAAAGAACAAATTTTCAACAACCATGCAATGAGTCACAAAATTTCTCTCAACAACAAGGTGGACGAGAAAGGCTTGAAGACACTGTCTCACGCCTCATCTCCGACTTCGATAAGAAAAACTCGGATCAATTTCAAGAATTGGAATCGAATTTTAGAAACCAACAAGCTAGTATTCAAAACATTGAAAAACAATTAAATCAACTAGCTCAAAATTTCTCCGAGCGACCACAAGACGCGTTACTTAGCAATACTGAAACAAACCCAAAGGCGCAAGTACATCTCATCACATTGAGAAACCGTACTATCGGTCCCGAAGAAGTTCCGCTTCCCACAACTGAAAGGAGTCCGCCAAACCAAGCCACAGCTTCATCAACACCAAAAGAAACGACTCCTACGCTAAGCCAAGAGCCACCCAAGAATCCCCCGGTACCTTATCCCGGTCGATTACTACGCCAAAAGACCGATGAGCAATTCACAAAATTCATAAATTTACTAAAACAATTGCATGTCAATATTCCATTCGTAGAAGTCCTAACCCAAATGCCCAAATATTCAAAATTCATGAGGGACTTTCTCACTCACAAAAAAAATTGAATCATTGCAATTGGTTAATTTAAGTGAAGAATGCTCCGCCTTACTACTCAACAAACTCCCACAAAAGAAGATCGACCCCGGGAGCTTTACCATTCCTTGTTCCATCAGGGACTCACCCATACTCAATGCACTAGCTGATCTTGGGGCTAGCATCAACCTCATGCCCGCATCAATGTTTGACCGACTCGGATTGGGAAAAACAAGCCCTACGAAAATGAGCATCCAACTCGCCGATAGGTCCGTCAAGTACCCACAAGGTGTCGCTGAAAATATGTTAGTTAAAGTCGGAGACTTTGTCTTCCCAGCCGACTTTGTCATACTAGATATGGAAGAAGACACCAAAGTACCACCCATCTTAGGGAGGCCATTCCTAGCGACGGCCCACGCAGTGGTAGACATGAACGGGGGAACACTAACATTAAGGGTTGGGGACAAGGAAATGAAGTTTGGGGTCGGGAAAAGAATTGAAGATGACCTGGTCAACTACATGAAAGTCATAGACTCAAGTTTGGATGATGCTCTCCGACGGTGCAACATGGGATGCAACCCATCCCGCTTGAGTAACATATGACTAGCCTTATAAACGCGGCGCACCACGGAGGCATTCCGCAGAACTATCCTTAGCTTTAGTTTAAATTAACCTTTATTACTTTCTAGTTTAGTTTTAATTTGCAGGAATAAGACACACATGGGATGGTGAAGGATACCAAGGGAAACTTGAACCAACACCCCATGCACAAAAACAGAGCCACCCGACAATTTTTCTTAATTCAGCAAGTTCAGCACGGGGCCGTGCCCAGCCAACACAGCCCGTGCTCGACCATCTGCAGAAAAATGCCCAGTTCAGGTACCTGGACACGGGGTGTGCTCACTGAACACGCCCCCGTGTCCAGCCTTCTGTTACTTTATTTTGTTTTCTGTTACTGGCAATCTGAACACGGGGCCGTGTCCAAACGCCCAGTAACATAAAATTTTGCTTTTTCACACCTTTTACACATTCAATCAACCTAAAAACTTATTTTTGGGACACATTGAGGACAATGTGTAATTTAAGTGTGGGGGGATGCTAAAACCTTGAATTTTGCAAGTCCTAACTACAAGCCTTACACAAAACTCTATTGGAATCGCTAAACACCCCAAATTTTTTTTTAAAAATCTTTCATTTTTTTTACTTGTCTTGGTTTAAATTGGGAATAACAAGTTCTAAAAAGGTTTTATCTTTACAAATTTACAACCGATAGCGTTGTGATAAAAAGAACCAACATAAGAAAATTATGAAAAGGCATGACAAATCTAGTTAAAATTTGATTATATATACTTGATCACATAAAAAACCCATTCCCACAAAAAGTGAGTTTTGAGCCTTTATTGAGCATACAAATATACATCTTTAAACTAAATGCTCATTTTTCGTTTCTTGTGTGAATAGCCGCTTGGTTTCTTACGACTCTAGAACTTGCCACGACGATACATTCCCGGTCCTTACCAACTTAAACCCGAGTAAGTAAATGATGGAGGCATTAGGACTAACCCTTTTTATTTCTACACCATTATTTTTCTTTTTTTTACCACCTACCCAAAAATCCCCCTAGTTAACCCCTTTGAGCCTAAACCTTTTCATTTCTAAACCCAAAACAAACACTCTTTACCCACCAAAACCTTTTTTTTTATTTTTAACCCTTTATTTTAGTAGCAAAGCTCGGTTTTTCATGTGACATTTCCTTATAAAAAATAGAAGAAAAGAAAAATGAAGTTAGCAATAAACAAACAAAGCTCATCAAAAGAAGGCTTGTTTGAATAATGCTTCATTAAAATAAAAAGTCACAAAAACAAAGCGGTTTACAAAAACCGACGCTTTTTACGCCTTTCGCCCTTTTCTACTAACCACTAACCCAACCACCTACCTTTAACCCAAGCCTAACCCTTCCCCAAAGTCCTCTTGATATCTACAAAGGTTTATAGTTAAAAAGCAGGAGGATTGATTGCTTGGCAAGCATACGGTAGAAGTAAGTTCCATGCCGGTCTCAAGTGTTTCACAAATACATCTTCGGCCGAGTGTTGAGTGATCTCCCGTGAGGTATGTGAACTTGTATATAAATGGAATTTTAAAAGAGGCATGTTATGCCCAAATAAATAATTTCTCTTATGTAAATGTTCTAAATAGATCATAACGAATAGGATTGTAAATAACATAAAAATAAAGCCTAAATAAAGATCTTGGAATCCCGACACTCTATGACAAGCCCAAAAACCTTCTCTTCTACCCCTTCCATTTGGGAGTGTAAGCCACATTATAAAGAGTTTTGCTTGAGGACAAGCAAAGATTCAAGTGTGGGGGTATTTGATATGTGTAAAATGCAACATATAAATTACATCAAATGAGGCATAAAACTAACCCCTTTTTAGTACTAATGTTGGAAAAAGTGTGCTTTTGTCTTCCTTTTGTATTTTTTGGATTAAATGAGCATAGATGAACAAAAGAAGCAAAAATGCAGCCAAATCTAACAATAATACAAGAAAAGGAATAAACGTGGCATGCCCGACCCCTCGACAGCATTCCCAAGCAAAAACAAGAGAACAGGAGGCTGAACACACCTCGTGCTCAATGAGCATAGGGGCGTGCCCAAGTGTCTGCAGAAAAGACAAAGTTGTAGAAGCTTCTATCACCCAACACGGGGGCGTGTCCACCAGAGACGGGGCCGTGGTCAACGCAAAGATTCGCAGAATCCAAGCAAATCTTGATAGTACAGATACGCTTCTGCACACGGGGCCGTGCCCAGCGGACAATGGGGCGTGGCCAACTAATGCAGACAAACTGCATTTAATGAAGAAAGAGAAGATGGGTGGACACAGGGCCGTGCCCAATGGACACGGGGCCGTGTCCGAGCTTCTGTGCAGGCTATAAATAGGGGTGCTTGGCTCACTTGCAAATCATCTCTTGGCAAACCACCTCTCTCCCACATCACCCACTCTCCACCACCACCACAACACCATCATCCACCACCATCATCCATCATCCATTATAGAGTGTGTGTAGTAGTCTCGGGATCTAAGATTAATGACTTTAATAACTAGTTTCTTATGTTGAAGGTGAAACTTCCTTATCATTTGCCTGTGGTGTCTTGGCGTTATTTTACTGTCTATATAAAATAAAAGATTTACACCATTCATATCTCCACGGTCTATATGGAGATATGTTGGCTACCTGGTCGGGGGTTAAGGGAATTGTTTGGTAAGCGTCTTGCCTTGTTCAGTGTATAGATCCTGCAAGGACCTGGGTCAAGCTTAGTAGGATCTCCTTTGATACCCACTGGTATTGGATGACGGGGGTCCGAATTTCTTGATCCCCTCATATGTAAACTACTATTAATATATTAACCCGGCTACTTAGGATTGTATCGCTGCTGACTCAAACTACTTAGCCGAGGGTAACGTCACCTTCAAAAGAGGGGCCTACCACATTAGCATTAATAACTTAATTAATTATCTTTCAATAATCCAACCCTTTAGGATTGTATCCTTGCTGACTCAAACTACTGGGTTGAGGGTAAAGTCACCTTCAAAAGAGGGGCCTACTACAATAACTAAGATAATCTCTTAAAAAGTGCAAAAGTGCAGAAATAATCAAAGGTTACACTAAAGGTGAGTCGGATCCAAGTGATTCATCTTGTCTATCTGTTTTTTTTTATTTTTATTTTCAGCATTTTTAGTTTTTTATTTTCTAGTTTAAAGTCTTTTTCTAAACTTTTGATTTGATTAGACGTTGAGGATAAACCGGTATTAAAAGCTCTTGTGTCCTTGGACGACCTCGGTATCTTACCAACACTATACTACGCTCATGATAGGTGCACTTGCCCATATGTGTGTTTGGTGTTAGTAAATATCGTGTTTTATAAATTTAAAACTTGATTAATGTGGTAAAAAGGGCTAAAAATATACTTAAAAATATAACACACCACACACGCATCAATCCAGAAACTGGAAACCAAATTCTGGAATCTTAAGATGGATGGTCCGAAAATAGCCGAGTATATTCAGCGTTTCCATGATTTATCAAGGGTTGTTCCATATCTTGTTAAGCCGGAATTCAAAAGAATCGAGCGGTTTATCTGGGGATTGGCACCTCAGATCTTAAGGATGGTTACGGCTTCCAAGCCTCCGACTATCTCTGAGGCCATTAATCTGAGTGTGGCACTTACAGAAGAAGCTATCCGTTTGGGAAAGTTTTCTATATCTGAAACCAAGAAAAAGGAAACCCATGTGGACTCCTCGTGTGATAACAAGAGAAAGTTCACGAATTTCGAGAAAAGCACCCGAGCAACCAACAACACCAACAAGCGCAAAGACACCAATCCACCAGTTGAGGCCCAGACTGGCGCGACCAACGCTGAGCCAAAGGGAAAAGGATATATGGGCACCCTGCCCAAGTGCAACACTTGTCAGTATCATCATGCCGGCCAGTGTAGATATAGAAAGTGTGACAACTGTGGAAAAATTGGACATTCAAACGATACATGTTGGTATGGCGCGGGACGTGGAAATGGAAATCAGGGTGGAAATGGTAATCGTGGTGGGAATGGAAATCTGTATGGCAGTCGGACCCAAGGTGTAAACGGAAATCAAGATGGTAATGGGAACCGTGGATGCAATGACATTGAGCAAGTCACACATCATACGCTTCCGCAAAAGTCAGGGTGTGATAGGAAACTTGGGCTATCACTTGGACTGCGTAAACTAGCATGGTGAAACTTTTTATGTGTTTACATGAAGGATATGAGTCTTTTAAAACTATTATGCTACTATGTACTCAAACTTGTATACTCGCCAACATTATTGTTGATAGTATTTTAATACATGTTGCAGGTTGATAGTAGCTGAGGAAATCAAGAAACATGCTAGGATGCTGCTTAGAAACACATCTTAGTTAATTTAGAGACTTTTGAACAATATTTGGGATGTTATGTAATTGATATTTTTGTGGTTGTGAAACTTTGGTTGATGCTTAGACAATGCTATGAAACTTGATTAATTACTATTGAAACAATTAGTGTTACGGAAACTCTAGAGCAATCTGAACGCTTAATGTCGCGCCCCCGATGTTTCCGCCATCGGTTGGGGTATGACAAATGGCGTTCAGAATTGAGCCAAAACGACACACGGCGCATGTGAATGGCGTGCAAAATTGAGCCAAAATAGCGCACGGCGTATGGAAATTTCTTGGAGATTTCTTCAAGGAGAAGTTTTGTCTTTTGTTTGGGGGGATGTGACATCTGACTGACGAGGTCTGAGGTGGTTGTCTTGTCGGAGAGGAGGAACAGTTGCTTTTTCAGTGTGTCAGGCACGTTTTTCTCCGTGTGTCAGGCGCGTGGCGGCCACGCGCCCTAAACAGGCGGTGTTTCCTCTTTCTCTCTCCTGACGTGGCGCTTCCTGACTGGCCGACTGCCTGTCTTCTGATGGTCCACTACCCCATCTCATTAAATGCGGTGGGTATAAATACTTGGCGGTTCCAACCGAAGTTCCACCATTCTCTCCACTTCCTTCGAATTTCAAATTTCAGAGTTTTCCTTTTCTTCTCCAAATCTCCTCTCATCTTTCTGAGTACCTTTACAACATGTATACTTCCTCGAAGCCTGTTAGTACAAAGAAGAGGAAATCAAAGCCGAAGAACCCTCATGGCCCAGATCAAGCTGTGATTAACTGGAAAGAAGAAGAGCTCCACAACTTGATTCAAAATTTTGCATTCCCTTCTGACTGGGGCATCCAGTTCCCCACCCCTGGCAGTACGGCCTTAGATGCCCCTCCGGGCTACATAACATTGTATGTTGCATTTTTTAGAGAGGGGAACTTCAGGTTGCCAATGTCAAAGTTTCTCGGATATGTTTTGACGAGATATGGGATTCATATCTCGCAGCTGAACGCGTTGGGGTTGCCTCGAGTAACCCATTTTGATTTCATCTGCCGAGCCCAGAAAATAGAGCCTACTTTTGAAATGTTTGGTGATGCCTATGGAGATGGTGGTAGTGGCGGAGAGAGAGAGAATGTGGGTTATATATGTCACACCCCCAAAATACCACATGCGGATTCACCGCGGGGCGTGTGACGTACCAGGATCCAAGCCACCAATCACATTGAACTACTCATAATATTTAAGTAAAAAAAACATTCCATTCATTTCAAAATGTAAATCCATGTCATAAGTGTAACCACAATAAATGTTCAGCGGAAGCATAATGAAATCAGTAAATCAATTGTTTCAAAACATGTTCATAATCAGCAAGCAAGTATCCAAGAGTCCCGACCCATGACTACTCCAACACTCCCAGATAGCAAGTCCATATCCAGAATCTAACGACCTGCAAGCATGCAGACAAGTGTGTCAGACGACGCTGGTGAGTTCAAAGTTTGTTATCGTGTTTAGTTACCCGTTATTAGTTTAAAACGTTTCACAGCTTCATCGTTGTTAATCACACGCTTACCGCCGATGGCTTCAGATTGTTTTCCCTAAACCCCATTGCCTCTATCAAAGCAATGGTCAAGATGGGGGTCACTAGTTCACTGCCGACCTCCTCGGTGCGGTGTGAGGGTGCCAAACCTAAGTAGCGCTACTAACTAGTACCCCGTTGCCCTACAAGCAACGATCGGTAGGAGCGACTTGAATGATAGATACAGACGTCTATTAACCAACAACCCAGGTTTAACATTCCAGTCAAACCCATTACCCACCATTCCCTTCCCGGAACGTTTACCAGATGTCCCCAACCCGGGACGTATGCTTGGAAAAGAGCAGTGAACTCACCTTGGTTTGCTCGGTAAGATTAACTACTCGTTCACACTCAAACAGTCACAGCCTATGTTATTCACGTATGCAATGCCAGTTTACATTCATCATGTTCACATATAGTTAACAGTATGCATTTCACACGATGATTCCCAAATGGCACATAACAGTAACATACTCATTCAAATCCGCATATCACGTGTACGTTCCGTAATAATACTTAACAGTTAAGTGTACTGGTGTATGAACCAAATCATGTCACTTGATCATAATCAAACATTATTAAGAGTAGATACCATAGCATATCCATTCATTTTTATACATGCAGTTTATACAACCATCAAAACCTACCGTTCATGTGAAATCCTTCGACGAAAGTTACACTCGACGAATCCCCCTTGTGACGAAACTCGTCATGTTTCATCGAGTGATATTGTGACGAAACTCGACAGGTTTCGTCGAGTTATATGGGACGAAACTTACTATGTTTTGTTGGCTATCTTGAAAGTTTCAACGTTTCATCAAACCCTAATGTTTACTGTTACTGTTATCTAATCGGTTCACAGGTTTATCAAGCAATCATTACAATCGTTATGATAACGGTTACATCTTATTCATCAATCAATCATTCAGTTCACAATTACCAATCTTCACGCAACGAGTGCCTTAACAATTTGCATACACATATGATCATGATTATTACAACAGTCATTCAATCAACATTTACTAATCATCCAAATCAAATGGTAATCACAAGAAAACACGAGATTATTCAGGACCCCATCAAATAATTTTAACTACATATCACGATTATTGAACGATAAACATTACACATATCAGATCCAACATATTCACACATAAGCATGGTAACGCCAAATGACGTATCGGGTATAAATCCGATGAACAAGCAAAACACTAACCTCGATATAGTAGCTAGGGTAATCGGACCAAAGAGATGATATGCTTCGAGTGGATTTCTCTGCCATCGATAGGTGTAGGGAAAACTAGGGTTTTGTAACTGACCCTCTATGTATAAATATAATGAGACATGCTTGGGCTCCACCTGGGCCGAAACCCATCACGGCGAAACTTCTCCCAGACAAAACTTGGGTTTCATCGAGCATAGGGATGACGAAACATGTCTCATGTTTCTTCGGGTTCTTTTTTAAACGGTTAATGGGTTATCAAGGTTTTCATTAATTAGAATCATTGCACAATTACACAAGTTCAGTAACTAGTAAAACTCCAATCTAACAACTTCTCATAAAATAAAACTGATTGTCATACGGCATTATGAACAAGTAATACGAGCTTGAAATCTTGGGTTGTCACATCATCCCTAACTTGAAAGAAATTCCGTCCCGAAATTTGACAAGCAATCCCCAAACAATACGGTGTTAAATCAGGTTGATTGAGTGTTATCCGCGGGTGCCACATCATCCCCAACTTGAATGGGAATTTCGTCCCGAAATTCACTAGTTGCGCCAGACTTAGACTTGTCAGCTGGGAATAGATGTGGGTACTTGAGCTTCATCTGATCTTCACGTTCCCACGTGAACTCCGGTCCACGTCTTGAGTTCCAACGAACTCTCACTATTGGAATGCGGCTGTGCTTACGGACCTTGACCTCCCGGTCCATAACTTCTACTGGTTCTTCGATAAACTGCAACTTGTCATCGATTTTCAGCTCTTGAAACGGTACGACCAGTGTTTCATCGGACAAACACCTCTTTAATTGCGACACATGGAACACATCATGGACGTTACCCAACTCAGCAGGTAACTCTAACTTCTAGGCCACTTTACCAGTTCGCTCCAGAATTCTGAATGGCCCTACATAACGTGGGTTAAGCTTTCCGTTTTCCAAAACGCACCACACCCTTCCAGGGTGAGACCTTCAACATGACACGATCATTAACTTTGAATTCCAAAGGTTTCCTACGCTTATCAGCGTAGCTTTTCTGACGGTCACGCGCTGTTGCCATAGGGCTCCTGATCTGCACAATCTTTTCTGAAGTTTCCAACACAAGTTCAAGGCCTGTGACCTGGCTGTCACCCACCTCAGCCCTACAGAGAGGTGAACGACACTTTCGTCCATACAACACTTCGAATGGAGCTGCCTGGATACTGGTATGGTAGCTATTGTTATAAGAGAACTCTATCAGAGGTAAGTGTTTCTCCCAACCCATTCCAAAATCGATAACACACGCCCGTAGCATGTCTTCTAGTGTCTGGATGGTTCGTTTACTTTGACCATCCGTCTGTGGGTGATAAGCAGTACTCATGCTGAGCTGCGAGCCAAACGATTTGTGCATCGACTGCCACAAATCTGAAATGAAACGTGGGTCACAGTCAGAGATAATAGAAGTTGGCACCCCGTGCCTAGAAACCACTTCCTTCAGATAGACGACAGCTAACTGTGAGAACTAATCTGTTTCCTTGATTGCTAGAAAGTACGCTGACTTCGTGAGACAATCAACGATCACCCAAATGGTATCGTTCCCGCTTTGAGTTCTAGGCAAACCTGTGACGAAATCCATTGCAATTTGCTCCCACTTCCACATGGGTATTTCTGGTTGTTGAAGTAATCCAGACAGTTTCTGATATTCCACTTTAACCTTCGAGCATGTCAAACACTTACTCACGTAGGTCGCAATGTGAGCTTTCATCTTTGGCCACCAGTACATGACTTTGAGATCCTGATACATCTTATCCGAACCTGGGTGAACAGAGTATCGAGACTTGTGTGCTTCATCCATCACAAATTCCCTAAGGTTGCCGAATACAGGAATCCATACACGCTCCATGTAGTAGAGGATACCATCCGATCTCTCTACAAGTTGTTTATCCATAACCCTTAAGTATTCTGCTTCAATGTTTCCCTCTTTCAACGCTTCAGTTTGTGCAGCACGGATCTAATCAGGTAGGTTAGAATGAATGGTGAGTTGCAGAGCGCGAACACGCTTTGGTTTCATTTCCTTCCGACTGAGGGCATCAGCTACAACGTTAGCCTTACCCGGATGATACTTGATGGAACAATCATAGTCGTTCAAAAGCTCTACCCAACGACGCTATCGCATATTCAATTCCTTCTGGTCGAATATATGCTGAAGGCTCTTGTGGTCGGTATAAATAGTGCATTTAGTACCATACAAGTAATGCCTCCAGATTTTAAGCGCAAACACCACGGCTCCCAACTCCAAGTCGTGAGTCCTGTAATTCTTTTCATGGACCTTCAACTGTCGAGAGGCGTAAGCTATGACTTTTCTCGCGTTGCATCACACGCAACCGAGACCTTGAATTGAGGCGTCGCAATATACAAAAATATCTTTGGTACCCTCAGGTAGAGATAAGATCGGTGCACTGCAGAGTTTCTGTTTCAGTAGCTGAAAAGCATCTTCTTGTTTCGTTCCCCACGAGTATACAACACCTTTCTGTGTCAGTGAAGTAAGAGGTTGGGCGATCTTCGAAAAATCCTTGATAAACCGGCGATAGTACCCAGCAAGTCCAAGAAATTGTCGCACCTCCGAAGGAGTCTTTGGTGCCGCCCAATTGTTGACAGCATCAATCTTAGCAGGGTCTACGTGTATTCCCAATTCGTTCACAATGTGACCAAGGAAGTGTACCTCCCGAATCCAGAAGTCACACTTAGAAAACTTTGCATAGAGTTGCTCCTTCCTCAGAAGTTCCAAAGTGAGACGCTGATGCCGCTCGTGATCTTCCTTGCTCTTCGAGTAGATCAAAATGTCGTCGATGAATACTATAACGAAATCATCAAGATACGATTTGCATACACGGTTCATGAGGTCCGTGAAGACCGCTTGCGCGTTCATCAACCCAAACGGCATGACTAAAAACTCATAGTGCCCATAACGCGTTCGGAAAGCCGTTTTAGGAACGTCCTCCTCTCGGACTCTCATCTGGTGATAGCCCGACCTTAAGTCGATCTTCGAATAAAAACTTGACCCTTGCAACTGGTCAAACAAGTCGTTGATGCGTGGCAATGGATAACGGTTCTTGACAGTCACCTTGTTGAATTCCCGATAATCAATACACATGTGAAAGGACCCGTCTTTCTTCTTTACGAACAAAACTGGGGCTCCCCAAGGCGAAGAATTGGTTCAAATAAAGCCTTTGTCCAATAACTCTTGCAGCTGATTAGACAGCTCCTGCAACTCTCCAGGTGCTAAACGATAAGGAGCACGAGCAATTGGAGCCGCTCCTGGTGCAAGTTCGATCTGAAATCCCACTTGATGGTGAGGAGTAAACCAGGAAGCTCCTCAGGAAATACATCGACGAATTCGCGTACTACTGGCAGATCCTCGATCTTTCTTTCCCCTGACGGAGTATTAGTAACAAGTGCCAAAATAGAAGGATACCCCTTTCGTAAACATTTCTACGCTTGCATATCTGAGATGATACCAGCCATCGCACCACTGTGATGCCCCTGAACCGATAATGACTCTCCACCAGGGAGAGGAATACGCACAATCTTCTCCTTGCATAGAATCTCTGATTGATGTTTAGATAACCAATCCATACCAACCACTACGTCAAAGCTACCGAGGGTAACAGGAAGGAGATCAATATCAAACACTTGATCCACAAGATCTAATTTACACCCAAACAGAACATGCGAAGCTTCAATCGTTTTGCCATCGGCTAATTCTACTACTTGCTTAACCTCTAAAGGTGTTGGAGTTAACCCTAAGCGCTGACTAAATTCCAGGGACACATAACTCCAATCGGCACCGGAATCAAACAATACAGAAGCAAAAAGGTTGTTCACAGAAAACGTACCGGTCACGACATTGTCGTCATTCCTAGCATCCCCTGCTCCAATATTAAATACCCTTCCACGAGCTCTATTGCCCCCATTGTTGCCATTATTGTTGTTCCAGCATTGTTGTTGCTGTTCTGATGGTTGTTATTAGCGTTGGCATTCTGATTCAGCTGAGGGCAATCCCGTTTAATATGACCCTCATCCCCACATTGGTAACACCCCCTTTTAAAACCTTGATTCTGATGGGACTGTTGCCTTTGCTTCTGATTCTGTGGCTAGTTTTGATGTTGCTGCTTTGGGTATGGAGCTCTACAATCCTTTGCCATATGGCCTACCTTGTCACACCTCTCGCATCTTGGCTTCCTACCAACATAGGAGCCTTGACCCTGATTGCTGCCCTGGCCTTGGTTAACTGAAGATGACTGACTGAAACTACGGTTGTTGTTGTTGTTATCAGGCCTTTTCTGTGATTGGCTGGCACTGGTTTCTTTGTCAGCATCGTTCCATTTCCGCTTGTTATCACTAGCAGGTGTAGTAGGTGTGGTTGCAGCAGTAGCAGTGGCAGAAACGCGCGGTGGTAGAGAACCACTCTCCACCTCCTGGTCGGTGATCTTGTGAGCCAAACGGACAATCTGAGGCAAGTTGTTGAGGTTTGCTGCAGTAACCAAACCCTTCACCCGTGGAGCTAATCCCTTGATGAACAACTTTATCCTTCGGTGTGGAGGTCAGGACAAGTTCGGGCACATGATAGCCAACTCATGAGACCGTTTTACGTATGCCTCAATCTCGGATCCCACCATCTTCAGGTCGTAATACTCATTTTCCAGTTTCTGAATCTCATCACGAGGACAATACTCCTCCCTGATCAACTCCTTGAAATCATCCCAAGTAGTGGCATTTGCCTCCTCGATGCCCAACATCTGAACCTGGGAATTCCACCATGTCAGGAAACCATCCTCGAGTGTGCCTGTAGCATACTTCACTCTATCCCCAGCAGGACAGTTACACATTGCAAATACTGATTCTGCCTTCTCAAACCATCGCATGAGTCCTACAGGCCCTTCGGTCCCACTGAAGGTCTGTGGCTTACAATCCATGAACATCTTGAACGTACAAGCAGGTGGATTGTTTTGGTTTTGCACTTGCTGACCTAATGGACGAAAGAAAAACACATTACAGGGGTGTCGTGTATGCGACACGTGGCTAAAGAGTAAATGGCACATATCGTACCAGCTTGGTAGGCTGCCAAAGCCTCAGCCACGCGTGTGTTGATTAAGTTTGTCAGCTCAGCATGGGTCATCGCGATGTGACCATGTCCATGTCCTCGTCCACTCATGATTCTATATAAGGAGAGGGAACAAATTTAAGAGTCGAGATGAGGTGAAAGTCAAGTATCACGTTGAAATCTACAAACTACCAAGTTTACACACAATAGGGCAGAACCCTTCTCACACTCGTTAAACCTCGCTGGGACTTACATGCACCTCACGTTATTATTATGCGTGCACCCATAATAATAAGGCAATTTGCATGCTCATCTCAGTGCCTCTTAACTTGTGCTAAAAGTTTCCCCCACATTCAAGTAGCAAAACAAAAGGTATTACAGGATTGCGAATCACAAGAGTCGAAGAGTAGTGTCACACTATCAAATCACCATAGTATCTAATATATCGTTTCATGCAAGCTGTGAGTGTGTGACTACTAGACAAGTAATGCATAAAGTAAACGGAAGACGAACCTTGCAATCTGGAGCTGAGTGTCATGGTCGATTTTCGAAGTTGTTCGGTTATAGTCTGGTTTTATAAAAACATTTTAAAACCTAGTTCACTATAACCAGTGCTGTCACACCCCCAAAATACCACATGCGGATTCACCGCGGGGCGTGTGACGTACCAGGATCCAAGCCACCAATCACATTGAACTACTCATAATATTTAAGTAAAAAAAAACATTCCATTCATTTCAAAATGTAAATCCATGTCATAAGTTTAACCACAATAAATGTTCAGCGGAAGCATAATGAAATCAGTAAACCAATTGTTTCAAAACATGTTCATAATCAGTAAGCAAGTATCCAAGAGTCTCGACCCATGACCACTCCAGCACTCCCAGATAGCAAGTCCATATCCATAATCTAACGACCTGCAAGCATGCAGACAAGTGTGTCAGACGACACTGGTGAGTTCAAAGTTTGTTATCGTGTTTAGTTACCCGTTATCAGTTTAAAACGTTTCACAGATTCATCGTTGTTAATCACACGCTTAACGTCGATGGCTCCAGATTGTTTGCCCTAAACCCCATTGCCTCTATCAAAGCAATGGTCAAGATGGGGGTCACTAGTTCACTCCCGACCTCCTCGGTGTGGTGTGAGGGTGCCAAACCTAAGTAGCGCTACAAACTAGTACCCCGTTGCCCTACAAGCAACGATCGGTAGGAGGGACTTGAATGATAGATACAGACATGTATTAACCAACAACCCAGGTTTAACATTCCAGTCAAACCCATTACCCGACATTCCCTTCCCGGAACATTTACCAGATGTCCCCAACCCGGGACGTATGCTTGGAAAAGAGCAGTGAACTCACCTTGGTTTGCTCGGTAAGATTAACTACTCGTTCACACTCAAACAGTCACAGCCTATGTTATTCACGTATGCAATGCCAGTTTACATTCATCATGTTCACATATAGCTAACAGTATGCGTTTCACGCGGTGATTCCCAAATGGCACATAACAGTTACATACTCATTCAAATCCACATATCACGTGTATGTTCCGTAATAATACTTAACAGTTAAGTGTACCGGTGTATGAACCAAATCATGTCACTTGATCATAATCAAACATTATTAACAGTAGATACCATAGCATATCCATTCACTTTTATACATGCAGTTTATACAACCATCAAAACCTACCGTTCATGTGAAATCCTTCGACGAAAGTTACACTCGACGAATCCCCCTTGTGACAAAACTCACCATGTTTCTTCGAGTGATATTATGACGAAACTCGACAGGTTTCGTCGAGTTAACATGGGACGAAACTTACTATGTTTCGTCGGCTATCTTGACAGTTTCAACGTTTCATCAAACCCTAATGTTTACTGTTACTGTTATCTAATCAGTTCACAGGTTTATCAAGCAATCATTACAATCGTTATGATAACTGTTACATCCTATTCATCAATCAATCATTCATTTCACAATTACCAATTTTCACGCAACGAGTGCCTTAACAATTTGCATACACATATGATCATGATTATTACAACAGTCATACAACAGCATGGTAACGCCAAATGACGTATCGGGTATAAATCCGATGAACAAGCAAAACACTAACCTCGATATAGTAGCTAGGGTAATCGGACCAAAGAGATGATATGCTTCGAGAGGATTTCTCTGTCGTCGATAGGTGTAGGGAAAACTAGGGTTTTGTAACTGACCCTCTGTGTATAAATATAATGAGACATGCTTGGGCTCCACCTGGGCCGAAACCCATCACGGCGAAACTTCTCCAAGACGAAACTTAAGTTTCGTTGAGCACAGGGATGACGAAACATGTCTCATGTTTCGTCGGGTTCCTTTTTAAACGGTTAATGGGTTATCAAGGTTTTCATTAATTAGAATCATTGCACAATTACACAACAAGTTCAGTAACTAGTAAAACTCCAATCTAACAACTTCTCATAAAATAAAACTGATTGTCATACGGCATTACGAACAAGTAATACGAGCTTGAAATCTTGGGTTGTCACAATATATATTTGTTTAAATATGTTTTAAATATACTAGTAAAATTACCAATCTACCCTCATGTGCAACGCAAATGCCATACTTAACTAAAAATTTTAACCAAGTTAAGGTCAAAAGACGTATGGTGCAATGAGTTTTACAAACAAAGGATTATGACTGTAATTATTGAAGTTAAAGGGTTTTCTGTTACAATCTGATACAAAAATAAAGGACGGAAAGTGTAATTTACCCTTATAATTAATATACAATTTATTAATTTATACATAACAACAAATAGAGAGATATAGTTATTATATCATATTCATACATCCAATTTATTATATACAAAACTATAGATAAATACGCAACACATAAAATATTTATCTTATATTGTTGTAGTATTCTATTTATTTATGTTTATTTTCATATGTGATATAAAGTTTTATTTTATAGTTTTTGCGGATCAAACCAAATTTACGTATATATACTTGTAGACCTAAATTGTCTAATCTGACCTAATAATTATTTGGTAATAACTACACATATGTATATCTTAATTTAGCAATATTGTTATTTTATTAATAATATGTTAGATTAATATCCAATTTTTATTATTAATATATAACACATGTGGTGTCTAATACAAAAAAAAAATACTTTGTTGCGTATATTCAACGAAATTTATACCGCCACGTTGATAACCTATAAAAATGAGTGTGGTATATAGTTTAAAATTTAAATTATATTTTATATAATTTAGATTATATTTTAATTTATTTTTGTAATTAATATCAACAATGATTAAGTTAAATCTTATTATTGGAGAGGATATTTACATAACTCTTTAAGTTCACATTTGATCGGTGATATAAATTAATGGGGTGGGTTTTATTTGGATTAAAAAATAATCAATTAAATAAGTAAAAAGACAAAAATACCTCTCATTTAGTTGACTTTTTTATGAAGTTAATGGGCTTGATGAAATTGAGAAAGAAATGTAAACATTAGGGACATATGAGAAAAATTGTTATTATAATTTATTTGTAATTATTATAGTATTATAATTATGAATTATTATTTCCATATTATAAATTTATATACTATTAATTCAAAACAATGTTATGCATCATTGTTTGTACTTTGTGCTTATAGGGTGTTTTTTTTTTTTTTTTGCAATGGTTGGCTGCAACTATTGTTTTAGGGTTGCATATAAGTGTTGTACCTTATGTTTTATGAGTTTTTCAAAAATGTTTGGTTGTAGGTCCATAGGACATTATATTTTATTGTTATCTTTATTTTTATTATTATTTATTTTATGGTTTCTTTGTTTTAGTATTCTTACTTATTTAAATCATGTATTTATTTTTGTAATACACATTAATTTATTTTATTTAAATTTTATTCGTGTCCATACACGATGTAAGGTGCGTATGTGGTTCAATGTTTTTATGTCTATTTTTCTCATATGATAGGTTCGTCGCAACTCGCAAGTCCTATATCGACTTAGTTATTCTTTTCTATGTTTTACATTTCGGTCTAATTTCTTCGTATTAACACGCCGCAATCGATGTGTGTGGTTCAATGATTTTACATTTATGTTTCAGCCAAAGCTACTTTTTCATTTTTAATTATTTTCTTTTACGAGTTTTTTCTGCGTTGATGGTCGTTGGCGGTAGTATAACATTGGAGCAACTTGGCACGGTTTTATGTTCCCCACCGCAACATGGGGGCTTAGTATATCATCATATATGTAGTAACAAAATGCACTACAAAATGTTTCTTACTTTTCTCAAAATGGTTATAACTTCTCTTATACTTAAGGTACGTGCATGATTATGGTGTAACAACTTTTATTAATGCGTCATTTTCTATGCGTTGTTACGAACATGCGTGGTCTAACGTTTTTATGTCTTCTTTTTCAGTGTTGCTTGGCGTTGGCGATGGTGTTTTATTAATGTTGTTGGTACGGTTGTACCCCGCCGCAACGCTGGGTGCTTCCATCTAGTTTTCAACAATTATATGCATAGAGTGGATGTACCTAATGTTTAGGGGGATTTTCAAAAAAGAATTTGATTTTTCACTTTTAACCCAAATCTGTTTGATTTTTTACTTTTAACCCAAAAGTTTTCGTCTTTCGCAATTTAACCTCACAATTTTTTTACTTTCAACTTTGGTTCCTTATATTTTCCATCTTACGCAAATTTTTCATTTTACGTTTCATTTTAAATTATGCGAGTTAACACGGCGCAACGTGTGTGCGGTTCAACATTTTTACGTTGTCTATTTTTTCCAGTTTGATAGGTTCATTGCAACGCGCGAGTCCTAGGTCAACTTAGTTATTCTTTTCTATGTTTTACGTTTCAGTCTAAGTTATTCGCATTAACATGCCGCAAGTTCAATTTTGATGGCCCCGCCGCAACGTGGGGGTGCTTAATACTAGTTAGAGTAAATTGCCAAAATCGTCCTTGAGATTTAGGCATGTTTGACAGCTTCATCCAAAACAACTTTTTCCTACTATATTACCTTTCATTTTTGGGATTTTTTTTTGCCATTTTCATCTAAACGTCCAATTTTTTGCTAAAATCGTCCCTGAGATTTGGGATTTTTTGCCATTTTCATCCAAATGTCATACAAAAACTAAAGCAGATTAGACGTTTGGATGAAAATGGCAAAAAGTCATAAAAGCGAAGGCAAATAGTATAAAAAAGTTGTTTTGAATGAAACTGGTAAACATGCCCAAACCTCAGGGACGATTTTAGCAATTTACTCTTATTTTTATCTAAGTCATTAGGTTATAGTCTTGTGTGCTACACGAGTTTACGTAAGATGTTAAGATGTTGTCTTTATTCAACTCGTGTAATATACGGGTCTATAACCTAGTTATTTATCTATATAAATTTGTTACACTAAACATATATTATACACGGGTCTATAACCTAGTTATTTATCTATATAAATTTGTTACACTAAACATAATTTAAATTTGTTACATTACATTACACTTGTGAGAATGCCCGCGCGTTGCGACGGGTGTATCTTTTATAATACTAATAACATTCGTACCACAGCGTTATGTCGGAGTTGAAAATTACACCGTTCTGCTCGTTCTCTGTTAGTTCATCAATCGTTTCATTCTACGCTCTTCGTTAACCCAAATCTGAAAAATAGTCACGACTTTTCGTGTCAAACTTCCCCTTTCAAATGTAGAAACTAATATAGTTGATGCTATAATTGTTCCATTTTCCGGTTCTTTTATGTGGATAATCAAAGCTACTATATACCTACAAAGTTTGTGCTCTTTTCTATCCCAAAACACATGTGCTTGTTATTCAAATGTCTGAATAGAGATCCAAACATACAAAAACAAGGCTCGAACAACAGCTTTCATATATGTTTTAAGTTCTTGCAAGAATGGCTTGTTTTGCATGTCCAGGCATGTGAAGCCCATCTTTGTGCATTAGCCTTGATCCTAACATCTGTCGCTAAAACATCAAAGCCGTTGTAAACAAACCAAACATCCAACAAACCTTGAGTATATCTATAAACAATAATAGTAAGTATATCTGTCTACAAATCAAACATCCAACAAACCATTCGTGAACCTTTTGATAGAAAGTTCCTTTATTTTTATGTGTTAATACATATATAAAATAACAGAGAGTATATATATAATAGAGTAGGAGAACCATTTAACTTGCTCTATCATAACACCTTCTTTCAGCTCTCCAACTCCTACAATGGTACAGAAGGAGAATGTGACAACCCGAGTTTTCAAGGTCTTTCCTCGACACGTAAATTGTTTCACAAGTGTGTTTACATAACTTGTTTGCCTTGTAATTGTGCACGTTTGTTTTATGTTGAGATATTGTGTTATTAATTAGTATACGATTAATGTGTTTATGTGTTTAAGTAATAGAAACTTGTGAATTGTTTAAAAAGTTAAAAACCATCTTGACAAAACAAGTTAGAGTTTCACCACACCACACTCACGAAACCTTGGAGTTTCGTCATGTCCATCACGACGAAACATGGAGTTTCGTCGCCTCCCTTTGATGTTTCGTGGACATGGGCTTTCGGCCCAGGTATAGCCAAGTTAAATCAGCAGTTACGATATATATTGCATACACCACAATTCACGAAACCCTAGACTCTCTTTCTCTCTTTGACACCCGACGGCAACCATCATCTCTCTAGAAGTTCTTGTGTTTCCTCTCACAATCGGTTAGTCACGATAACCGATTCGATCTACTTGTTACTGTGTGCATAGATATCTATCATTATAAGAGAGTTTGTTTGCTAAACGAACTGGCTATGATGAATGCTTGAATTTAAAAATCATGTAACTAGGGTTTGATGTTCTGGTTCAAATCAACTTGTTTAGAAACTGCAGGATGATAACTCATGGAATCGTATTCATTCATGTTTGCTAATTGGAGCCCATGCTTCTGTTTTGATATTGTACTCGTATTGAATGGATCTGATCATCGAATATATTCATGTTGCAATCTAGATCATATATGGTTAATTTATGATTTAGGATTCATGCTAGACGTTAAGTGCTGTGATGTATTTGGAATGATGATAAGTAGCACTAATGTTATTGTATTTGGACGATAACTGTATGATTGATGATAGTGGTGAAACGGTTGTTGATGATTAGGGTTTTCAGTGTGTGTATGCTTAGCTGTTGCAGTGACGACAGAAATCCCACCCCGACGAAACACTCTGGTCGACGAAACATAGTAGAGTTTTGTCAAACTCTCAAGCCGACGAAATATGAGAGGTTTCGTCACACCTCTATGCCGACGAAACTTGAGAGGTTTTGTCACCTTGGGGTTTCGTAGCCTATGGGTTTCGTCGTAGGTCAGAACCTCACAAACAGAATGTAGTTTGGTACAAGTATAATAATGAATGATTATATGCTGACCTTTGTCTGTTGATGATATGCATGAGGAAACATGATTCGGTTTGATTTAGTATACTTAACTGTTAAGCACCGTTACTAAACATACATATGAATTGTGCATTTGAACAAGTTGTGAAACTACTATGAGCTATTCGGTGATTACTGATTGAACATCCACTGTGATTTGTACTTATACGTGAACCTTGCGAATGTGAAACTGATTACGTATGTATGCATACTATAGGCTTTGACTGATTAACTGTGAACAAGTAGATTAACAAACCGAGCAAACCAAGGTGAGTTCACACTTTTCTATAAGGCATGGGATTCCCGCTGGTTTGGGAATGGGTTAAGAAACTAAAACGGAACCTGCATATTCTCCTTGGGTAGAATATGTACCTCCATCCTCGTTGAGAAGGATGACAACATTACACCTGCGTATTCTCCTTGGGTAGATTACGTACCTCCGTCCTCCATAGGAAGGACGACAACATATAACTTACTAGACAAAACTCTATCATGAAGTCCCTCCTTTTTATATCGACTTAATCGTCGTGCCAATGGCGAGCGGGTCATTAGTTAAATAGCGCTATTAGGTTTGACAAGCCTCACACCGTGCCGCAGAGGACGAGAGTGGACTAATGGATCTGGGCACTTAGTCAATGATGATAGACATTGACATAGGGCACAACATGACTCAGTCAGTTATCGATATGGTAACGGGTCTAGTGGTTAACATGGGGTAGCCCCCACTGGTTACGGTTTGGGAAACAAGGAATTGGTTAACACATGGTTTTCGAAAGAACTTATGGATTTTGGAACTTTAAAATGGACAACCAACTGTGAACTCGCTCAACTTTGTTGTTGACTCGTTCTTACATGCCTTGCAGGTCATTAGATGTTTAGCTGGAGCTTGCTTGGGAGCAAGAGTCGTTGTGGGGCATGGACTGTTGAGTTCCATGTTAAACATTTGAAACTTTTAAACTTATACTTTGGTTTTTGGTTTTAAACTTTATGCTTCCGCTGATAACTTGAATTTGATAAACTTATTTTGAACACCAATTATATTATGTGGTTGGACTTTTTATTTATTTAATTACATTGTTCAATATGATTGGTGGCTGGATCCTGGTCAGTCCCGCCTCCTGCGGTGATACTCCGCTTGTGGATTTTGGGGTGTGACAGAGAAGTTACCTGTTTCATTTAGAAAGTCTTTCCTTAGCTGTAAGTAACTCTGCAAGTCTAATTTTCCATCATAAAGAATCACACATTTAGATCGCTCATATTGCATTACTAATGTAGAATGTTTTTTTTTTCCAAGTGAAGAAGTTCGCTAGACAAACTATTAATCCCTTTAATAGTTAATCCACATCTCGCAAGATTTTAGATTTATACACAAATCATGTATAATATGATTAGGGGTGTAAATATGTAGGGACCAAAGTCTTATATGGCTCACTAAGAATAAACACTCCATGAACACCAATTTCGTTGAGCCGTTTGACATTGGATGGAAATAGAACAACATCTAGCAGACAAAACTGAATACAAAGTTAATATTACTCTTTCAAGTATTCAAGATCGTATTGATACCTTTTGCTTTCAAAAAAGTCTCAGCAATGCTCAAAGCAACACCTATCATCGTAGCCTCAAAACAGTGCCAATCAATAATATAACAAATTATATTACCTATCATACAACAACTTCTTCAATTAGGAAAACAAATACATTTTTTAACTGTTAGTAGGTCCACAACATTATTTGCAAATTACATAAGTACTTGTTACTCAATATTGGGATATTACATAAGTAGCTACATATTTATCCTCCATTTTAGTAGAAGAGAGAATTCAAGAAACCCCCCAAAATTTTCAAAACAAGTCTTTATATTAAAAACCTAAGTGGGACTACATCGCCTGTAAATTCTAAGAACACCACCACCGCTTCGTGGGCTACCAATAGACCACCACCACTTCAACCCTTGTTATCAGTGACAACACCTGCAATTCCTCCATCTCTGATAGATGGAATCACTTCATAAATCTAAAAAATAATAACAAGTTAAACAAAATAAATTATCGATTGACGGATCACCAATCGATTGGTTGTTCTTCGTTTGAGAGGGAGGATTGTTCTTCGATTTGTTGTTCTTTAGTGCATTCAGTTCCATCCTCTCTCTCTCTCTCCGATCTCACTCTCCCTACTTTCCCTCTCTCCCTCTTTCTCAAAACGTCACCGAAATTTTGTGGGTGAACAAAAACGAGATGTGTGAAATAAAAGAACGTGAAACTGTTTCCAATATTGAAAAGCCTCATTCAATTGAGAGGGCTTTCCAGCTTCCAGTATTAAAAACCTCTTCCGGAATTCCAGTTGAAGGCCACGAAGGAAGAGGAGAGGTTTATTTGTGTTGTGTTGTGATGTAAAATTATATCCCTCTTAAATGCGTTGTCTTTATTTGTACATATTGCTTCAAAAGTTGTACGTGATGTAATATTACATCTTTGTCCATCACATTTGCTTTATATTTTTATTTGTGTTGTGTTGTGATGTAAAATTATATCTCTCTATGCGTTGTGTTTATTTGTATATTTTTATTCTTTTCTGGACCATTCTTACCAAACCAAAGAACATCGTTCAACATTACGGGCTTTAGGAGTTTGGTTAGTTACCAAATAAAAGACCTTATATTTTACAATAAAATTCATAGACCAATGTATCATTGTATCAAAACAATACATAAATCTAATCAATCTACAATGCATAATTTTATTTACAATAACAATTAATTTAGACTCTTCACATGTCATCTTAATTATAGGTTACAAAGGTGCCGAAATCTTTAAAATGCCCCTAAAGTGTCTTAAATTTTTAGACAATACACAAGTTTACCCCCTCTAAAAATAGCTTGTGTAGGATCGTTCTCGGCCCTGTTTGAGTCGATCAGAGAAGTTTCAATCCAAATCAAGAGGCGGAAACTAATGATTTGGTGCTATTCTAGCTATATTCACTTTAAACTTGCTGTATTATTGATCAAATGCACGAATACAAGGTCAGACAGCACTTCAGCAGCATGCAGGAACAAAATACACCGTAAACTATGTGTTTTGGTTCGCTCCAAATGACTCCTATATATAGACAGACTGGTTCGCTTATACGTACATGCACGTATAAGCGGACCTACATTGTTACACATGAGCGAACCTATATCTTGACCCTATAAGCGAACCTGATCTAAACATGACATATAAGCGAACCTAGGTATAACCATATAAGCGGACCTATTACCAACTAGCTTTTCTAGGTTTCCGTTCCATGTTTGATCTCTTCATCTCTAAGACTCAATGTAAGACGTAGTCGACAGACGTAAGTGCACTAACAGACTCCCCCTCGGATGTTGACGGAGTCTTCATAGAGTCTTCGCACAAGTCAAACTACCATCTTCATCAGTCGTCAATCTGCCTCTGAAATATCTGTCATTCCAAGAATCCTCGATCTCTTTCTTCATCATCAACAGACTCCTCTCTCTCAAATGTTGACACGGTGTCTTCAGACTCCCCCTCTCACACAGCTGGGATCGTAGTCTGGAACTCAATTTCTACGTAACCTGGCCCTTCAGCACAAAATCGTCATCTGGCTCAAAGACCTGCACCATCTCTACCTAACTATAAGTTTCTATTAAAAGATCAACTTTTCAATTTTTAGAAATTTGTACCAGAAATAATATAAATGATTTTACATTCAATATCTTTTACTGGCTTTTATCAAATCAATTTACCAGCTTCTCATACATTCTCCCAAACCAGTTCTTCAAGTTTAGCACTTCGAATTTCGAAATTCAGCATCTCAACACCAGTTGTCGAAACTCTTTTTGACTTTTTCAAAATTTATGCTAAAACACACTAAAAATCTTTTTGGATTTTCTGAATGAAAGTAAATGCAGAAATGAAATATTTATAAACAATATTTTTGTGAGTTCGTGCAAGAGGATCATATCAGTTTTTGAAACATATCACTAACACCGTTAAGCTTGATTACATTTTAAGTTCTAAACAATTTACCTAGATTGTCAGTATGTTTGTCCACTTAAATTTTCATACAAACTTCAATTGATTCGAGATACGATATTAATGTTTTAAAGACTTGAACTTAATTGTGTATCACTCCACTTGAATATACTCCTGTATCCAGATCCCAAATATTCAGTCTTACAGGTGAGTATACCACAGATGATATCTGTAAAGGGGTTAGGTGCGAAACCGTGAGAGCTCAGGTCAGAACTTCCGTTCAGCAGAGAGATGACGGCTCGACTTTTGGTGGGTCCCCTTTAGAGGATCTTTTATTACAACAGCAAAGATTATCAATTTTATTGTTTAATCAGATTGCTGAGGGCGAGCTTGTATTTCAAAGCTTTTTGCAGAAAGTATTATTCGGGGACTAGGTCAGTATTTCCATACAGCAAAAGTCCCGGAATAATACCCCAGATATCACTGAGCATAAAGACCTAGTATCTCAATACGGGACCTTTCAAACAAGATTTCGGGGGTTACCCATATATCCAAGAATAGTTACCCACGAATAAAGCAAGTTCGAATTTAGGTTTATATCTCGTTTCAATTTACTAAATGTACGAAAACCTACTGACACATCTGTAGTAAGATTGTTTATCACTTTTAAACATTCCAATTCTTTAGCGTGCTGTGATAGTTCACTGATGTACTATCATTTCCTCTTTTATGCAACAAAAACTCATTTTTCAATTTTATCATGTTTTTGGCTTTATCAAATTTTCTGATGTTTTTGGATTTTCTAAAAATTCTTACTCCCCCTAAAATTCAAATACATCTAAAGAAAATTGAAAACAAACTGTACAAAACATGACAACTGATATCGAAATACTTCAATTCTCCATCCGTTTGGCTTAAACAATCAGAACTCCCCCTAACAACAAAACTATTTTCCCATAATGATTTCAAAACACTTAAGTTTGTTTTAATCATAATGGTTTTTCCGGAAAATAAGTTTAGTTGTTTTTACCTTTTGTAAAATTGGGGATCATATCATCACATTGTTTGCCAATTTTATGAATGATAGTTAACTCAAGTTCAAATTAATAACCTTGATTTAACCACTTGTACGATCAACTAGTTCTCATTCTGAACCACTTATAACAACCACAAACATACAACTACATGTAGATTTTGCAATAAAACATTTCAAACCTGTTTTTCAACCAATTACCATCTTTTGGTTGAATTCTCAAAGTGCCGATTCCTACTCCTCGCTTACAAACCTGGGAGTTCCGGCAAGTCCTGCAAAAACCTCAAACACAGATTTAGAAGGATGCCGATTCATGATCCACTATACCAACTTGGGATCTCCGGCAAGTCAGGTTTTTATTCTTTGAAAAATATATCCACCCAAGCCTGACCTTCCTTGGGTGTAACAACATCTTCTTTATCTTTACTTTCAACAGGCTTGTAAACACGTCCTTTGGAAGCATAAAAATCTTCAATGCTTTTAGCCTTACCATTGATCATTTTTCCAAATATACGTTTTACATTTCCATTGAAAGCTTTTTCAACATCAAATTTCTTCTTGTCAGAATAAAATTGATTTGAAATTTCAACTTTTCCGATTTTAGATTTGTAATTTTTAGCATTCAGTGGCGGAAAATTCACATCGTCCACTATAGGAACTTTCTTTTCAACCTTTTTCTCAACACATGGCTCCTCTGATTTTATGGAATCAAATTCTTCACCAGAACTATTACCTGAACCTTTCACAACCCATTTTTGATTTGGCAGATTATCTTTCCTTTTTGAAGCACTCTTTGAACATTCTCCTTTCTCAAAAGTTGAATTTTCAAAGCCAGTGAACTTCCGGGTTGACAGTTCAGACTTTTCAACAACTTTTTCTTTCATTTTACTTGAGACTTCCTATTTTGGTCTGAATGTCTTTGGACAATCCTTAGCAACATGACCAGCAATCTTGCACTGAAAACAGGTTCTCTTTTCAATCTTCTTCGGAACTTCATTCTTCTTTAGTTCTTCTTGCTTCTTGGCAAGGAATTCCTGATTTGTCTGCTTTCTGAATGATTGTTCTTTTTCAGCCTCTGACGTTTTCCCTGAAACAAACATAGTTTTTGGTTTATACATTTTCTCATTTTTATAGTTTTTCGGTTGGACAAAACCAAGACCTTTTTCCCTGAAACAAACATAGTTTTTGGTTTATAGTCTGTCGAAAACTATAACCACAATTGTAACCCATTTTCTTGTTGATTCTTTGTTGATCTCTTGAAGTGTATTGTTTAGGTTTTCCATTAAGATTGAAATCTTTTATTTCAGAAATATTAATTTCTGTTATTTTGAAAACCTTTTGAATCATTTCAAGTCTGACACTTCTTATTGGAAAACTTTCGTCAGAATATAATTTGTCAGAACCTTTCAAAGTATATGCCACTTTGACCGATTCATCATTCAAATTAGATTTCGAAAGTAAAAACTCGTTATCATAAACCCGTTTGTCCTTTTTATTTGTCGGCTTTGATATATTTGACCCAGACTTTGACTCGGGTTTGGACTCCGGTTTTGACACCTCATTGTCATCTTTTTCTAACACCTGATCGATCACACTTTTTATCAACTTTGACTCATGATCAGTGTCGAATGAAGTATATGTGACATCAATATTTTCTGGCAAGTTATCCGACGGCCCAGACTCCCATTGCAAATTGATTGCTTTATTGACTCGTTCAGAATTTGGATTTCGAGGTGAATATCCATTTTTGACCGGGGGCGGACATCTGTTATAGACCACACTGGATTTCTTACCAGAAGTCTTTAACTTTTCTTCATCTTCTGTCACAGATTTTTCTTCTTCAGACGTCTTCACTTCTTCGAACGTCTTCAAATTTTCCACCACGGGATAAATCCTGTCAACAACAAAAGAAGAACATGAGTAACTATCTAATAATTTCTTAACTTTCTCAGTTTCTATCTTTTGTGTTTCCAGCTTCAACTCGAGATCAGCACATTTCTTAATATGAAAGTTCGCATCATCAAGCTGTCTAAGATATGCTACTTTCAATGTGTTCATCGCCACAGCTTGTTCACCACTCGAATCTGTATACTTGTTAATTTCTCTGTTCATCGTATCATACGATTCTTTCAATTTGTGAATATTGTGCAACAACTCATTGTTCTGCTTGATCAGCGAATCACAGTTCATGCACTTTTCTGGGACTATGACTGGTTCAGCGTCAATTTTCACTTCAAATTCAGGAACCTCATTGTCTGTCCTGTTATGTTGTAAGAATTCAGCTCTTCTCCTTTTCTCAGCTTTAGCTTCAGCTTTTAATCGCTCTTCCTCTTCTTCCTCTTCTTTGTTCTTCCTTCGTCTTTCTTCAGCAGCTTCCATGACTTTTCTGCACCTTTCTGCACATTTCAAATCATAAGCATTAGCAAAGAAAGCATGAGAAGTGTTTTTGGACATCTCTTTGGCCATGAGATCTTGATCCGGACAAAAATCATCCTAGGTAAAACCTTCAGCCAACTTCTCATCATCTTGTTCAGCCAAACACACTTTGCTGTCTTTCGGAAGATACTTTTCCCAGGTAAAATTATCATATTTTCCCTGACTAACAACACATGCCCTTTTATCAACCATATCTCTCCCATGAGCTGTTTGTGCCTGTTGTTGTACTGGTGGTGTGATTTGATGATAGATGGCCTTCTTGTGATAGTCATTGTTTCCGAAAGGATTCTGGGCTCCGGTAGCTTCACGGTTTTTGCACTCCCTCTTAAAATGCCCCTTCTCTCTGCAACGAAAACATGTAACTTTAGATTTATCAAAACCCAAAGTTGAAATGTTTGCATCACGAAAATCATCACGGCCTGTAATTTGTTTAAACTTTTCAGCACGTCTCATCACACTCGCCATACACCATTTGATATCCATCAATTCCATTTCCTCAGCATCGATTTGATCGTAATCCTCTTTCCTAAGCATTGGATTTCCGATCTTTCCTGCAACAAAGCAACTATAAGACTCTAAAATCATCCCTAACAAAGACATTTGATTTTTTGCAATTTCTTCAGTGTAGTCTTGATCATTTTCAAGGCTTAACACAATGTTACACTGAAGTTTTCTACCATTCTTTGCTACAGAGATGTTAGGATCGTAAGATGAAAATCTTGTGCTGTTTGATCCTTGAGATGCCTTCTTCTCAGGAGAATCTTTAACACTGTAAGCAGTTTCGATCTTTGGAGAATACTTTGTAGAATCAGTAGCACCACTCTTGTAGTACAAACTGATATCCTGTTCTCCATCATAGTTCTTCATCCTAGCAATCTTCCTCTGCTCCATCTCCTGAGCTTCCAGATGCTTGATAAAATCTCCCAGTGTCATGTTTTTATAACTTGTTTTGTTTGACCGCAGCATCATCAGAAATGTTCCCCATGTTTCATATGGTAGTGCATCTGCAAGTTTTTCAATCAACTCATCAGTATCTTTCTTAACACCAAGTTTCGTCATATTTCTCACCAAGTTACAATATCTATCAATTATTTGCTTGGTACTTTCATTTTTCAATCCCCTAAATAAATCAAATTCCTTTTTCATGAGAGACATCTTATTCCTGAGCATATCGTCACTTCCAGTAAACTTTGCTTCCAGCTCTGTCCAAATCGAATGTGCAGTTCCATCATGTTGAAGCAGTATCAAAATATCTTCTTTTATAGCTTGCTGAAGCAGACTCACCATCAATTTCTCATCCCGATATTTCTTTTTATCAGCTGTACTCATTTCTCTAAGTGTTAACGGAGTACCATTCACAACATCGTTCTTCGTGGGCTTAACATATGGCTCTTCAGTGTGTTCCCACGCATCTAGATGATAAGCCTCGACCCAATTTCCAAAACGTTCAGACCACACGTTATAGTCATCAATATCCATGAGTTTGGGTGGTTTCTGAGATGTTCCGGTTTCATTTTCAATCATAGCACTTTGAGTAATCGAGGTCGGGGTTGCAAAAGCGTTATAGAATTCAGTATCCATTGTTCACAACTTTCAAATTTAGGCACACTGTTCAAATAGTCAAACTGACACAAAAGCGAATCTGTACTTGTTCCAAAAACGAACCAAACAAGCTGATACTATAACCGAACCAGACAAGTTGTCTTAAAAGCGAACCAGACAAATGTCTTAAAAGCGAACCAGACAAATGTCTTAAAAGCGAACCAGACAAATGTCTTAAAAGCGAACCAGACAAATGTCTTAAAAGCGAACCAGACAAATGTCTTAAAAGCGAACCACAATGTTATCTCTTGGAGCGAACCAGACAAGTCTCGTAAAAGCGAACCTGTCTCAAAACTGTTCCTTGGAGCGAATCTAACAGGTATTTTGGAGCGGACCTGATTGATGACGTCACTTTTTGTGCGAGTACGTTCGAGCGAACCCCCTAAAAATTCACTTTCTAGGTTGATTTTAAATATGAAAATTTCAAGGGTTTATTAGTTTATGATTCCGAGTGCACTGTGTGATTTTGAGCCGATTTTACCGTGAAAAATTTTGAAAAAGTGAAGAAAGTGTAGAAAACTAGATGAAATCGAGCTAAAATGGCAAGAACTCCTCCTCCTGTGCTCTGATACCACTTGTAGGATCGTTCTCGGCCCTGTTTGAGTCGATCAAAGAAGTTTCAATCCAAATCAAGAGGCGGAAACTAATGATTTGGTGCTATTCTAGCTATATTCACTTTAAACTTGCTGTATTATTGATCAAATGCACGAATACAAGGTCAGACAGCACTTCAGCAGCATGCCGGAACAAAATACACCGTAAACTATGTGTTTTGGTTCGCTCCAAATGACTCCTATATATAGACAGACTGGTTCGCTTATACGTACATGCACGTATAAGCGGACCTACATTGTTACACATGAGCGAACCTATATCTTGACCCTATAAGCGAACCTGATCTAAACATGACATATAAGCGAACCTAGGTATAACCATATAAGCGGACCTATTACCAACTAGCTTTTCTAGGTTTCCGTTCCATGTCTGATCTCTTCGTCTCTAAGACTCAATGTAAGACGTAGTCGACAGACGTAAGTGCACTAACAGCTTGGCTCTCTTGTAAATGTCACACCCCAACCGATGGCGGAATCATCGGGGCGCGGCACTGAGCGAAACAGATTGTTCAGAAGTTTCCACAACAACTATCATACAATTCAGTTATATAACACGTCCCATACCGTGTCCCAAATAATAACAAGTTATCATAGAAATCAACTAAACAATATGGGAACTGTTCCGACAACTCAAATTCTTAATTATTACAGACCGAATTTAAATATTGTTTTAAGACTTCTAGACGGCTAACTATAGATCTTACTGACTACAGGTGCCAGTACAAGATCTACAGATAATTATGGCCCTGGAGCAGGTATATGGACACTGTCCTAAGGTCACTGGCTCCTAGAAGCTTATTATTGCCTCGCTTCCCTAGCACGCTAGTAGCTTAAACACCTGTCACATACGTTAAAATAAAAGTCAATACATATAATGTAAAGGTGAGTACACAAGTTTGATATATCATATAAAGTTCGAATAGTTTACGCATAACCAAGCACGTACACAAGGGCAAACGATGCATGTAAATTATCAACATGGGACCATCGATACCAATGACTTCGAGTTGACTGTCCGAGACAGTTCGCGATACATGATTACCACCGTAATCCATGCAAGTAATTGTCCTTAGCAACCCCCGTGTGAACGGGTGCTGAGTCCAAACTATAGTACTATGTTGCTAAAGCAGGTAGATAGCACTCCACGTGTAAACATAATAAACAGCAATCATTTAGACAAGTAATACATGCAAATAGGTTAGCGTTCAAATAGTTTGTGTTGTTTGTGGATTTGATAGATTACGTATGTAACACCCAAAAGTGCTGAAAGCAAAAAGGGATCGAGTATACTCACAGTGGTTGGTTGTGGATTGAAGGGAGCACTGAGAATAGTTTAGCCTGAATAGTTCGATAACACAACGATGAGTAACGCGGAAAAAAGTAAACAATGTACTTGGATCGAGTAGGCCATTCGATCGGACAGCAGTTCGATCGAGTGGGCTGTTCGATTGGTTTGAAAGTCCGTTCGAACATCCATTCGATCGGCCGGCTGGCTCGATCGGCTGGTTCCTTCAAGTGGATTGTTTCTTCCTTTGATGTGAAGGATGTGTTTGTGTTTGATGGTTTGTACTACCTTTCAGGTTGGCCGATCGAACAGCTGTTCGATCGGTTAGCCCAACCGATCGGTTAGCATTGCATTGTTTTCAAATATGTCACTCGATCGGTTGGCATGCTCGATCGGGTGACATTCCAATGTTTCAAAAGTCTAAGTGTTTGAAGTATAGTATCTCATGATTCGAGCAGTAATGTTTACAATCGAGTGGCGTAGTCGATCGAACAGTACCTCGTCAATACTACACTTTTGTGAGTTTGTGGGACTAAGTGCTAGTCGATCGGTTAGCCTAGTCGATCGGCTGGCATAGTCGTTCGGTTGGGCTGTTCGATCGAACAGCCTAGCCGTTCGGCCAGCTTCTCGATTCGGTTAACCTATCACTTAACACTTGTTTATTCCCGTGAATTGTTGATGTTTTAGAGATATTTTGACTACGAGTTGAACCACAAAACTGAAGTCCCCACTTAGCCTACTGACTCGAGCAGGAATCACCCAAACCCGGTCAGAGACGGTTTGGAACCCAAGTTTAACGTTTAACCCGAAATCGGTATATCTCTCGGTAGAACCCGAATCTTGAACCATGTGTTTGTTTAGATTGATTTGTAAATCGGTTCAAGCTTCGTTTTCACCTTTTTGAGTGTAAAAGAGTTGAAAGATAGATGAAAACCCATCTTCCAATCCTTTTCCACCGTGAAATGTTAAGATCTTAGGAAGATTTTAGGTTATTTATGTGGAAATCGGTTAGATCTAGCTTATTCATGGTTGAATGAAGTCAAGAACATGAAGTTCTTGATGAACACCAAGAACACCATGATGACATCACTCAAGAACACCTAGATCTTGGTGATTTCATGGATGAAATTCAGATTTTGAAAGATAGAAAGATGGAGAATCGATTAATGAACAAAAACGTACAAGGATTAGAGCGAAATACTTACCGGTTTGAGAGAAATCTGAGATTTAGTGAGAAGAAGAGGCTGGTCGGTCAGAGCTTTTCCAAAAGTGGAAAGTTTGACAAGGACAGCCCTATTTATAGGCTTCTAAAAGAGGAAAGGGTCAGCTGATCGAACAGCATCCCTGATCGAGCAGCTGTTCGATCGAACAGCCTGTTCGATCGGCTAGCCTGTTCGATCAGGTTGCCCTGTTCGATCGGCTTGCCTGGTTTAGAGTGTTTCGCGACGATTTTCGATATTTCGAGTTCGATGAACGATGATTTGAGAATGATAGAATTCCTAATCAAATTACTTTTAGTAGTAGTCGAGACTATGCTTAACATACAAGCATCCTTACAACTATTTCGGGTTCGATTTCCATTGAGTTTGATTCACCTTTGAGTCTTGATTGATTTGATTGATTCACCACACACTTTAACATAAAAGTAAACATGCACAAGTAACACATAAGGCACACACACACACGTATAAAAGTACTAAAATCCCCCACACTTGAGTTTGATGATTGATTTGATTAGCTTGATTATTGATTGACTAGCTTTATTGCATTGTTACTTCCTATTATTCACAGTCGGTCGTTGATTCACAGTTCGATTATCGGTCGATTAGTTTGATTATACAACACTTACTCCAAATAATATGAAAATCAAAATGAAACTAAAATGGAATTAATCTTTATTAATCTTTAATTCCAATAACAGTCAACCCTTGACTTTGACTTTGACTTTTGGAAAACACGGGGTGTTACAGTCTCCCCTCCTTTAGGGAATTTCGTCCCGAAATTAGGCCGAGAACCGTACATCGCCGTGTGATTTTACCAATTTGATGCTTCAGATCTATCTGAACAACTGCGGGTACTTGGCCTTCATGTCATTTTCGAGTTCCCAAGTGAACTCCGCGCCTCGTTTGCCTTCCCATCGTACTTTTACAATAGGAATGCGAGAGCGTCTGAGTTGCTTGGTCTGTCGATCCATGATCTCGACAGGCTTTTCCACGAAGTGTAGCGTCTCATTGACCTGAAGATCGTCGAGTGGTATTATTGCGTCGTGGTCGGCTACGCATTTTCGAAGGTTTGAAATATGGAAAGTCGGGTGGACATTGCTGAGTTCCTCCGGTAATTCGAGTTTGTAGGCAACTTTACCGATCCTTTCCAGAATCTTAAAAGGTCCAACAAATCGAGGCGCAAGTTTCCCTCTTTTGCCGAATCGGACTACTCCCTTCCAAGGTGATACCTTTAGGAGCACGTAGTCGCCAACTGCAAATTCGCGGGGCCTGCGTCGTTTATCGGCGTACATCTTTTGTCTGTCCCGGGCCTTTACCAAGTTTTCCCTTATCTGGTGGATCTTGTCAGTCGTTTCTTGCAGAATCTCGGGCCCAGTCAATTGTGAATGACCGACCTCGTGCCATACAATAGGCGAGCGACATCTCCTACCATACAAGGCTTCGAAAGGTGCCATTTCGATGCTGGAGTGATAGCTATTATTGTACGAAAATTCGACTAACGGTAGGTGTTTGCTCCAACTACCACCAAAATCGATAACACACGCACGGAGCATGTCTTCAATAGTACGAATCGTTCTTTCAGTCTGCCCGTCGGTTTGCGGGTGGAATGCGGTACTCAAATTCAGCGTCGTACCAAGAGCTGCTTGAAAAGTTTCCCACAATCTCGATGTAAACCGAGCATCGCGATCCGAAATGATGTCTCGAGGCGTACCATGATTCTTAATGATCTCGTCGGTGTAGATTTGGGCTAGCTTGGCCACCTTATAGTCTTCTCGTATTGGCAGAAAGTGGGCTGATTTGGTTAGACGGTCGACTATAACCCAAATACTGTCGTGACCTGATGGCGTGGTCGGAAGCTTAGTTATGAAATCCATAGCTATGCTTTCCCACTTCCATACGGGTATCGGCGGTTGTTCGAGTAAGCCTGAAGGTCTTTGGTGTTCAGCCTTGACTCTTGCACAAGTTAAACAGCTACCAACATATAGAGCAATATCCCTTTTCATCCCAGGCCACCAGTACTTGTAGCGAAGGTCCTGGTACATTTTGTCCGCACCGGGATGAATGGAATATCGGGATTTGTGGGCTTCGTTCATGATGATCTTTCGCAAATATGTCCTCCTCGGAACCCAGATTCGGTCCAGATAATAGAACATCCCGTTGGCTTTGCTCACGAGCTGAGTTCCATCGTGATAGATCCGTTCTTTCTTCAACGTACGCTCGTTAAAGCAAGCGTGTTGTGCTTCGCGGATGAGAGCTTCGAGGTTATACTGAGCCTGGATGTTTCGAACACCTATCACGTAATTCTTTCTGCTGAGGGCGTCTGCAACTACATTCGCCTTGCCTGGGTGATAACGGATCTCACAGTCGTAATCGTTGAGAAGTTCTACCCATCGGCGTTGACGCATATTGAGTTCTCTCTGGTTAAAGATATGTTGTAGGCTCTTGTGATCAGTGAAGATCGTACACCTTGTACCATACAGATAGTGTCGCCAAATCTTTAAGGCAAAGACAACTACGCCTAGCTCGAGGTCATGGGTTGTATAGTTCTTCTCGTGGATTTTGAGCTGTCGAGATGCGTAAGCTATAACCTTGTCTCGTTGCATGAGAACACAGCCAAGTCCAAGGTTTGAAGCATCACAATAGACAACGAAGTCATCGCTTCCGTCCGGCAGTGTAAGAACTGGTGCATGGCACAGCATGTGTTTGAGGGTTTGGAAAGCAGTCTCTTGTGCGGTTCCCCACACGAAAGGCTTGTCTTTATGGGTTAGAGCAGTAAGAGGTACAGCGATCTTAGAGAATCCTTCGATAAATCGTCGGTAATAACCTGCTAATCCGAGAAAAGAGCGAACTTCTGACGGATTCCTTGGCGTAACCCATCCCTTGACTGCCTCAATCTTTGCAGGATCAACGTGTATACCCCGACTATTCACAATATGACCCAGAAATTGAACCTCCTCCAACCAGAACTCACACTTGGAGAATTTGGCGTAGAGTTGGTTTCCCTGAAGCAACTCGAGAACCAACCGCAAATGCTGCGCATGTTCGGCCCTCGATCTGGAATAGATCAGGACATCGTCGATAAATACAATGACAAAACGGTCTAAGAACGGTTTACACACGCGATTCATCAGATCCATAAAGACCGCGGGTGCGTTGGTCAATCCAAAAGGCATGACAACAAATTCGTAGTGGCCGTATCGGGTTCGAAAAGCGGTTTTGGGTATGTCTTCCTCTTGAATCCGCAACTGATGGTAGCCTGAACGTAGATCAATCTTGGAGAAACACTGAGCACCTTGTAATTGGTCGAACAGATCATCGATTCTTGGTAAGGGGTATCGGTTCTTGATGGTCAGCTTGTTCAATTCCCGGTAATCGATGCACATTCGGAACGACCCATCCTTCTTTTTGACGAAAAGGACTGGTGCGCCCCATGGAGAAGTGCTCGGGCGAATGAAGCCTTTTTCAAGTAACTCTTGGAGTTGGTTTGAGAGTTCTCGCATCTCGGATGGAGCGAGTCGATACGGAGCTTTGGCCACTGGGTTGGCTCCTGGAATAAGGTCGATTCGAAAGTCGATATCACGATTTGGAGGTAATCCAGGAAGATCATCAGGGAACACCTGAGGAAATTCTCGGACAACAGGAACATCATTGACTTCAACTTTCTTTTTCTTGTCCGTCTCTGCTACAACAATGTTGGCCAAGAAGGCTCGATATTCCTTGCGGAGATATTTGCGAGCTTGAAGACAGGACATGAGCTTGAGATCTTTCGCAGTAGTTTCACCATAAACACATAAAATATCACCACTAGCTAGCACAAAACGAATCATCTTATCGGAACACACAACTTCAGCACGGTTTTCACGAAGAAAGTCCATGCCTACTATGACATCGAAACTTCCGAGCTGCATTGGAATGAGATTAATTGGGAATATATGATTGTTGAGCTCGAGAGTACAATCACGGAGTACAGAATTGACAGCAATGGTTCTTCCGGTAGCGACTTCTACTTCGAAGGGTGTCGAAAGATAAGAGCGCTTACGTCTAAGAAGCTTCTCAAATTCAAATGACACAAAGCAGTTATCGGCTCCAGTATCAAACAAACATGATGCATATATACCATTCACAAGGAACGTACCATTGACCACGTTGTTATCAGCTTGAGCCTGGCGTGCGTTGATGTTGAAAGTTCTGGCGTGAGCGGCTTGTTGTTGAGGCTGCTGTTGTTGTTGCTGGGGTTGTTGAGCTTCTTGTTTCACCACCCTGTTCGGGCACCGGTTTGCGAAGTGGTTAGGGTCACCACATGCAAAGCAGGTCCGAACATTGTTTGCCGGGGCCTGTGCAGCTTGATGAGCTTGAGGAGCTTGAGGAGCAGGTAGCAGGGCTTGGTTAACAGCGGCTTGAGCTTGCGTTTGACGAGGACCATAGCGGCAATTCGCAGTGAAATGCCCGTAAACGTTGCAGTGGACACAGAAACGGCAGGCCACACCCACCGGATGATGATAAGAACATGTAGCACAGAGTGGGTGGGGGCCGGTGTACGCACGCTTCGCTGGCGGCGCATTGATCACTGGCGCTGAACGCTGTGGCTGTTGCTGCTGGGCTGGTACAGACTGTAGTGGAGCAGCAGTGGTTGCGGCAGCGCAACTTTTGTTCTTCTTTCTTCTTCTCGAAGACTTGGAGGCTTGAGTGGTAGTGTTGTCGGTTGATGCGGCGGTGACTTGATGCAGGGGCTTGACTTGCTTATCCCAGAAACCAGCCTTCACCCGCTTGTCATTAATCTCAGCGGCGAGCAGGTAGGTCTCCTCAATCGTTGCGGGCTTTGAAGCTAGGACAAAATCCGCTACACAGTCAGGAAGAGCGCGGATGTATTTTTTGATGGTCATGTCGGGAGTCTTGACCTGGTCTGGACAGATGATGCTTAACTGCTTGAAGCGAGCAGTGAGACCGGCGTTGTCACCCTTGTCTTGTTTAATACCCCAGAATTCATCCTCCAACTTATGACGCTCATGGGAGGGACAGTATTCTTCGATCATGATTTCCTTCAGCTTCTTCCATGACAGAGCATAGGCTGCGTCGTTTCCGCGCTTGTTTCTTTCAGCAGTCCACCAGTCCAAAGCACGGGACTGGAAGACGCCAGTAGCATTGAGAGTCCGGAGATTATCTGGGCATCCACTTTGACGAAAGGTGACTTCTATCGAGTCAAACCAGTGAAACATAGCCGTTGGACCATCCTCGCCGGTGAACTCTTTTGGCCCACATGCCTTAAATTGCTTGAAGCTAAAAGCAGTCTTGCTGGATTCTTTCGGAGCATCAGCTTGTGACATCTCAGATGATTTGCTGGCGTTCTCATAAACCTCACTCACGGCCTTCGCCACGGTCTTAGAGATGATAGCAGCCAGACGTCGATCTCTTTTCTCCTGGCGGGTAAGACGCGAGCGTGATCTAGGTTGTCCAGATGACGACATGGTCTGCAATAGACATCGTCACAGGCTCAACACAACGAATTCGAGTCTCACACGTTCTTAGATCTCTAAAGCTTAGAATCACGTCGCATCTCTCGTCACGTAACACATATAATCACATAAGCACATAATCATAGAGGCACATAAGCACAGAAGCAATTAGGGCACATAAGCACAGAAGCAATTAGGGCACATAAGCAATTAAGCAGATAGAGCACTTAATTTCCTAAACACGTACGAAATTTTATCACAGAGGTAGTCAGAAAACAGAAACCTATAACCACAAGTCGAGTGTCGTTCGTTTTGCGTATCGGATAGCACCACATTGTATCGTCTAACTTAGTCGTATAGCGTAGCATAGCACACCGGTTTCGTTTAGATCACATCAACAGGGATTTGAATCGAGATAGGATAGCAACAAAGGTCACGCAGATTGATAACAAATGGAGTAACCAACAAATCTTAAAACACGTAAACAGGTAAATCATATAAATTCAACAAAACAACACTCAAAATCGGAAAATGGATTGTCTGCGGCTACTAGACTTCGACTAACCATGGCAATTTAACTATTCACAGTTGACTTGTCGTCACTTTCGGCTCTAGGGGACATGTTTCTGCCTCGATTCTTGGGCATTATGCATGCGCATTCTAGGTCATACTCGTGAGTTCAGGTCGTTGGAGTCCGTCAATTGCCTTGGCGAGATTAAAATAAAGTCGGAATAACTGCCAAGGTTAGGGTTTCACCCCTAGCTCAGCAATTTCTTCCTTGTTTTAAGAAAATTTAGAGGAAAGTTTTCATCAAATTACGGGTTTCAGCCCTAATTTGGTATAATTCTCCCCCGTTTGTTGATAGAAATTTGCACAAAGTAATTGGCAAAATTTGTAATTTAGGCAGGAATTTGCGGGTTTCACTCCTAATCCCGTCCAAATTACAAAATTTGGCTCGGAGTTCGGATGTAATGATAGAATAGAAGGAAACAACATAAAATAAGCACATAAACTTGGTCTCTTGGTTCCTAACTATAGTCTAGGTCTCTAAGACAGCGATCCGGACTAGATCGTGTCTAACCTAATTCCCTATAGTTATGGCTCTGATACCAATCTGTCACACCCCAACCGATGGCGGAATCATCGGGGCGCGGCACTGAGCGAAACAGATTGTTCAGAAGTTTCCACAACAACTATCATACAATTCAGTTATATAACACGTCCCATACCGTGTCCCAAATAATAACAAGTTATCATAGAAATCAACTAAACAATATGGGAACTGTTCCGACAACTCAAATTCTTAATTATTACAGACCGAATTTAAATATTGTTTTAAGACTTCTAGACGGCTAACTATAGATCTTACTGACTACAGGTGCCAGTACAAGATCTACAGATAATTATGGCCCTGGAGCAGGTATATGGACACTGTCCTAAGGTCACTGGCTCCTAGAAGCTTATTATTGCCTCGCTTCCCTAGCACGCTAGTAGCTTAAACACCTGTCACATACGTTAAAATAAAAGTCAATACATATAATGTAAAGGTGAGTACACAAGTTTGATATATCATATAAAGTTCGAATAGTTTACGCATAACCAAGCACGTACACAAGGGCAAACGATGCATGTAAATTATCAACATGGGACCATCGATACCAATGACTTCGAGTTGACTGTCCGAGACAGTTCGCGATACATGATTACCACCGTAATCCATGCAAGTAATTGTCCTTAGCAACCCCCGTGTGAACGGGTGCTGAGTCCAAACTATAGTACTATGTTGCTAAAGCAGGTAGATAGCACTCCACGTGTAAACATAATAAACAGCAATCATTTAGACAAGTAATACATGCAAATAGGTTAGCGTTCAAATAGTTTGTGTTGTTTGTGGATTTGATAGATTACGTATGTAACACCCAAAAGTGCTGAAAGCAAAAAGGGATCGAGTATACTCACAGTGGTTGGTTGTGGATTGAAGGGAGCACTGAGAATAGTTTAGCCTGAATAGTTCGATAACACAACGATGAGTAACGCGGAAAAAAGTAAACAATGTACTTGGATCGAGCAGGCCATTCGATCGGACAGCAGTTCGATCGAGTGGGCTGTTCGATTGGTTTGAAAGTCCGTTCGAACATCCATTCGATCGGCCGGCTGGCTCGATCGGCTGGTTCCTTCAAGTGGATTGTTTCTTCCTTTGATGTGAAGGATGTGTTTGTGTTTGATGGTTTGTACTACCTTTCAGGTTGGCCGATCGAACAGCTGTTCGATCGGTTAGCCCAACCGATCGGTTAGCATTGCATTGTTTTCAAATATGTCACTCGATCGGTTGGCATGCTCGATCGGGTGACATTCCAATGTTTCAAAAGTCTAAGTGTTTGAAGTATAGTATCTCATGATTCGAGCAGTAATGTTTACAATCGAGTGGCGTAGTCGATCGAACAGTACCTCGTCAATACTACACTTTTGTGAGTTTGTGGGACTAAGTGCTAGTCGATCGGTTAGCCTAGTCGATCGGCTGGCATAGTCGTTCGGTTGGGCTGTTCGATCGAACAGCCTAGCCGTTCGGCCAGCTTCTCGATTCGGTTAACCTATCACTTAACACTTGTTTATTCCCGTGAATTGTTGATGTTTTAGAGATATTTTGACTACGAGTTGAACCACAAAACTGAAGTCCCCACTTAGCCTACTGACTCGAGCAGGAATCACCCAAACCCGGTCAGAGACGGTTTGGAACCCAAGTTTAACGTTTAACCCGAAATCGGTATATCTCTCGGTAGAACCCGAATCTTGAACCATGTGTTTGTTTAGATTGATTTGTAAATCGGTTCAAGCTTCGTTTTCACCTTTTTGAGTGTAAAAGAGTTGAAAGATAGATGAAAACCCATCTTCCAATCCTTTTCCACCGTGAAATGTTAAGATCTTAGGAAGATTTTAGGTTATTTATGTGGAAATCGGTTAGATCTAGCTTATTCATGGTTGAATGAAGTCAAGAACATGAAGTTCTTGATGAACACCAAGAACACCATGATGACATCACTCAAGAACACCTAGATCTTGGTGATTTCATGGATGAAATTCAGATTTTGAAAGATAGAAAGATGGAGAATCGATTAATGAACAAAAACGTACAAGGATTAGAGCGAAATACTTACCGGTTTGAGAGAAATCTGAGATTTAGTGAGAAGAAGAGGCTGGTCGGTCAGAGCTTTTCCAAAAGTGGAAAGTTTGACAAGGACAGCCCTATTTATAGGCTTCTAAAAGAGGAAAGGGTCAGCTGATCGAACAGCATCCCTGATCGAGCAGCTGTCCGATCGAACAGCCTGTTCGATCGGCTAGCCTGTTCGATCAGGTTGCCCTGTTCGATCGGCTTGCCTGGTTTAGAGTGTTTCGCGACGATTTTCGATATTTCGAGTTCGATGAACGATGATTTGAGAATGATAGAATTCCTAATCAAATTACTTTTAGTAGTAGTCGAGACTATGCTTAACATACAAGCATCCTTACAACTATTTCGGGTTCGATTTCCATTGAGTTTGATTCACCTTTGAGTCTTGATTGATTTGATTGATTCACCACACACTTTAACATAAAAGTAAACATGCACAAGTAACACATAAGGCACACACACACACGTATAAAAGTACTAAAATCCCCCACACTTGAGTTTGATGATTGATTTGATTAGCTTGATTATTGATTGACTAGCTTTATTGCATTGTTACTTCCTATTATTCACAGTCGGTCGTTGATTCACAGTTCGATTATCGGTCGATTAGTTTGATTATACAACACTTACTCCAAATAATATGAAAATCAAAATGAAACTAAAATGGAATTAATCTTTATTAATCTTTAATTCCAATAACAGTCAACCCTTGACTTTGACTTTGACTTTTGGAAAACACGGGGTGTTACAGTAAATGTTGCTTCAAAATGTGTATACAATGTAAAATTACCATAAGGGTAGAAAACTTAGTTTACTTAATAAGGTTGTATAGATATAAATATTGATATAGATATAGATTATTACATTATATTACATTATTACATTGTATACTATCTTAAAAGACAAAGTGGTGGGCTTTCCCACTGGCTTTGTCTCCCCCCTAAACTTTTTACAGTATTGCATTTGCATTTGCATTTCAAGCCCCTCAGCTTTGTTACAGTCCCTTCACTTTTGAAGTAATCAATTTTAGTCCCTTATCTAACTTTATTATTCTTCTACTAACAATTCACATTTTTAGCCTCTAACTTTTTACTAATTTAAATTTCCTTCGACAACATTCATTCGTTAATTTCATTTGTTTACCCATATGATTTTCTTACCTAAAAAACTATTTTTATGTGCATATTTTATGTACATATCCGTATAAATTTAAGGGTGTCTACGTTACAACATAAACTTTTTCTAGAAACGAGTTAGGTCAAATATAACACTTTTTCGTTTAAAAAACCATTTTTATGTGCATATTTTTATGTATGCGTTTGTATCAATTAGAGTTGGTCTACATTTGGATATACTTTTTTTTTAATATAATACGTTTTCTTACTTATTTTATGTAAGTTTTCATAAATTTTGTTCCGAACTGAGTGGAGTCAAATTGTGTTTTTTTTTTCTTTCTTTTTTTTCAAAACTTTAATTAATACTATAGAATAAGTTATGATTATACGAGATAGATTCAATGTACTTTACATTATGATCTAATCGCAATACTTATATAGGTTACATTGAGTTCAATTAGATATGTTGAAACACGTGTTTTCATATGGTTAACGCATCAACTAACACTTGAACAAATCGTGCATAACGCATTGTGCTTTACACTTAGTGTTTTACTAAACGTTCGTTCCGTCGTGCGCCGCCGTAACGCTCAGCGGGGAAAAAAACTAGTTACACTAAAAGATAATAGTAGAACACAATGGGCCTGCTCATGATTTTCCAAAAGAATGAAAAATTATATAACATGGTCGGTTTCGGCCGTCAATACCAATTTGTCGGCACCCATGAACCCTAATTTGCTCACGTCACCTTCTACCCCTAACCCTCTCTCTGTTCTATCGAAACACAATAATAATATCTTAATCAGTTGAGGCTCAATTCAATTTGGTAATCACATATTTCAGATTCAATGACTCATAATCAGCCTGATCAACGCAAGCATTTTGCTTCGCATTGGTCTATGGAAGCTATTCATGCTGCATTAGAGGTTATTCATCTTTATCGTTTAAAGATCAACTGTTTGTGAATTTTTACTAATAAGTTTTTATGTTGCAGAAAGGCGATGTGTTCAAATCGATGTTTAGAGTGAATGCGCATAATCGGATTGAGGTATTTCATTATTGTTTCAGTTGTTTTGATTATGTGTTTGTTATAATGTTTGTGTGCATTGGTTAGGCCTATTGCAAGATTGATGGATTGCCGGTTGATGTTCTTATTAGTGGATTTCCTAGCCAGAATAGAGCTGTAAGTTTTTTATTGGTTTCATCACATACTGATTCTATTTTATGATTGTTATATGTTTATGATGGATGATGTGTTAAAATCTTTAAAGCATAGTCGCTAATAGCACTTATAGCAGCGTAGCGAAGCGGTCATACATCGCTATCTGATTTTGGCGCCTCCATAGCGAGTAAATAGCGGGATTTCAGGCTTTTTTTGGGTTTAATATAAATAGCTAGTTTTTGGTTAAATATGCACATAGAAACACCGTATTTGGATATAATATACAAATAAAATATTTCTAAAATTTTCTATCGCTATACGCTAAACATAAAATAGCGCTCGCTATTTCATCGCTATCGCTGCGTAGCGTATAGGTTGCTTCTTGCTATATGCTTTAAAGTCAAATTAGGATAATAACATTCATGTTGTCGTTTTCTGAAACTTTTAGTGTATAAGCGGGGTGTTAGCTCAACAATTTTGATTTAGAGGTTTGAAGGGGCAGGGGAGCTTGGAATGAAGGACAAAATGGATTTCCATCATAGTTATCAAAGGCGCTAGGCGCAAAAAAGCGAGGGCTAGAGAAAAAAGAGCGCACTTAAGTGAAAAAATTATAAAGTATTTTATATGTATTAGAATTATACTGTTCTTCAAGTAAACTAAACAAAAGCTATCATATAACATTTAATGTTAGATTATCATCTAATTAGTACAAAAAGTTCTAAAATAGTGAAGATTCAAATGTAATTCCAAAACTTGAAAGTTGGAAAGTTCTAAACTGGATCAGAAATCTAGGTGAAAGTTTTTTAATTCGGTAACTGTGGAGAAGATCAATAATTTTACATCAGATGATAACCAAAAAAAAGAATAAATCGGTATTTAGTGCACCTAGAGAGCTAAAGCGAGCATCTAGGAACTAAAAGCGCAATTAATGAGTCTCGCCTGGAATATGGGCCTAGTCGCATGAAGCGAGGGCTTCTAATAACTCTGGTTTGTATCTCAACTTATTTGTATTGTATTTTTAATTTGTTTTGTTCTCTGCGGTTATGAATGGAAGGAATCTAAGTCTGCAAATTGCCAGAAAGAGAATTCTTTCCTTATCAAGATTATTCTATTTGGATTAATGGTTTATTTGATAATTTTCTTTCTTTTGTTCAGGTAGAAGGAGACATTGTTGCAATTAAAGTAGATCCTTTTTCATCTTGGACAAAGATGAAAGGGTCAAGTGCAGTGGAGGACAGTTACGTAAACGATAGGGTTCAAAGTGAAGATGTCGGTCAAGAGCTAATTGAAAATAACCATCCAGCTGCTTGTTCTTCTAGTGAAAGAAGAGAAGCCATACCTCTAGTAGAAAAGTTGTGCGCTACGATAAATTCATTTCCAACAAAACGGCCAACAGGTAGAGTTGTGGGTATCATTGAAACGTCTCCCCGGAGGAAGTCTATTGTTGGTTTTCTTAGAATAAAGCCATGGTTATTTAACTGGAAGAAAGACACCAAGAAATCTAGACTTGTATTATTATCTCCAAAACGTGACTACATCCAACTTGTATCCACTGATCCAAAGTTTCCTAAAATGATGGTGGCCGTGAAAACGTTGCCAAACAGCATTATGGAAAGGTTAGACAACTGTGACTTAACACTTGAAATGGACCTCATTGCTGCAGAAATCGTTGAATGGAATGAAGAGTATGATAGTCCATTAGCTCATGTTATTCACAATTTTGGAAGAGGTGGAGAGGCAGAGTCACAGATTTCCGCCATTTTATTTCAAAACGAAATTAATACTTCTGACTTCACTCCCGATGCAATTTCTTGTATACCTCATGTTCCTTGGAGAATACCCGAAGAGGAATTTCACCGTAGAATAGATTTAAGGAACCTGTGCGCATTTACAATTGACCCCGCCACTGCATCCGATCTTGATGATGCTCTTTCAGTTGAAAGGTTACCAAATGATATTTACAGAGTAGGTGTTCATATTGCAGATGTATCATATTTTGTTCCGCCACACACTGCTTTGGATGAAGAAGCACAAATCCGATCCACAAGTGTGTATTTAAAGCATTATAAGTTACCGATGCTGCCATCGTTGCTTGGTGACAAATTAGGCTCGCTTATTCCCGGGGTGGAAAGACTTGCCTTTTCCATAATATGGGATATTAATCGTGATGGGGAGGTTCTAGATCGTTGGATCGGTCGTACCATTATGCAATCTTGTTGTAAGCTCTCGTATGAACATGCTCAAGACATTATTGATGGTACTTTGAACGTTGAGGGGCTCCAACTGCATGGGAATTTCACATGGTCGGATGTGGTTACCTCTGTATGCACTCTTGATGAGTTATCTAAAGTTTTGAAAGAAAATAGGTACAAAGATGGTGCTTTGTCTCTTGAAAACGCTAGAACCGATTTCTTGTTTGATCAAGATGGCATCCCGTATGATATTGTTTTCACCGGAAGGAAGAAATCCAACTTTCTTGTTGAAGAATTTATGCTTTTGGCTAATACGACAGCTGCTCAAGTAATAACTAGGGCTTACCCTTCTTGTGCATTGTTAAGAAGACATCCCGAACCTAATGTGTCAAAGCTTAGAGATCTCGAATCTTTTTGCAGTAAACATGGTTTACAGTTGAACGCTTCTAGTTCCAGTGAGCTAAATCAATCTTTGGAGAGAATACGGCACGAATTGAAGGACGATTCCGTCTTTTTTGACGTTCTTATGAACTATGCTACAAAGCCAATGCAATTGGCAACTTATTTCTGCAGCGGGGACGTGATAGATAACGGTAAAGATTGGGGTCATTACGCATTGGCGGTCCCGCTTTACACACACTTCACTTCTCCATTAAGACGTTACGCTGATATTGTTGTGCATCGGACATTGGCTGCGACATTGGAAGCAGAAGTCATGTTGGACTTGAACGAGAAGAAATTGGCTAAAAGATGCTTTACGGGCTTGCGTTTCAATAAAGAAGAAGTGGAAAGTTTTGACGCTCAAAAGGCGTTGGCGTATGCAGCAATGAAATATGTTGTTCCGGGCACAGATGTACTTGCTGATGTTGCCGCCTATTGCAATGCAAGAAAACTGGCCAGTAGGCATGTAAAGGATGCTACTGATAAACTATATATGTGGCTGTTGCTGAGGAACAAGGAGGTAACATATTGTTGACTTTAACTCACTTTTCTGTTTGTTTTACTTGCTTTTCTGCAACTGGATAGCTTTAGCCGTTCAGTAAATGTGAGAAATTGAGTGGGTCGTGGGTTAAGCTAAAAGGGGTAGTTTTTTAGTAATTGAATGGAAAAGGTTGACTTGTGTGGAACATGATCACAAAAAGTATGTTATTTTAATAATAAGATAGTTTTTATCAAGATGATATAGGAAGTTTTTATGCATTAAAAATACACCATTGGTGACTTTTGACCTATTTAGCCAATTTCCTCGTTTGCAGTTTTTTTAAATTTACCCTTCCAACCTGTTTTATGCATTGATAAAGTAACCTAAATCAACATATCCATAAGTAAAGGGGCTTAAGTTGCCATCTAATGCTCAGCTTTTCGTAGTTTTATTATTCTATTGAGTAAGTTACATGGATGGTCTTTGTGGTTTACCAAAATTTTGGATTTGGTCCCTAGCTTTCCAAAAGTACAGGATGGTCCCTGTGGTTTGCACTTTGTAATGCACTATGCAGTTAATCTCGGCGATATCTCGGTTATCGGCCCCTCACCAAAATATCGGTTTCCGATATCGGTCATATATCGGTCAACGATAATATCGGCGGTCGACGCCGAAATATCGGCCGATATCTTGCAAAACCGTATCGGTCGTCTCGGCGTTATCTCGTTTGGGCCAATTTTGTATAAAAAAAATTCTGGATTTCAGCAAAAAAACGAAGGTAAAACGCTGCTGGGCCAATTTTGTATAAAAAATCTGGATTTCAGCAAAAAAACGAAGTTAAATATGGTGTAAAAACTGCCTCACGCGGTACCCGGGTTTCGGAGCTGCATTCGTGTCCGCAGGCACGCACGAGTTCAACCAAATTTCCAGCTCAGAAACCCTTTTTTTTAAGCACCCCCCCCCCCTGCGCGCGCAGGTAGGACTTGTGGTAAAACATGTCATAAAGCTATAATGGAGTAGTAAATGCTTTACCTTATAAACACCCACTCACTTTGTTCCCACACCAATGTGGGACAAAGTATTTACCACCTTTTGAGACTTTCATTCCCACACCTAGACTTTCTACCACCTCTTGTATATATATAAATATATATATTTATGCATGATATTAGACTTCTAGTATATATATAGGCTCTAGATATGAATATAAATATATATTCATATTTATTCATGATATTAGAAATTACCGATATCTCACCGATATCTCACCGCGATAAACAATATCTCATATATCGGTCCTTGACCGATAACCGATATTTTTCCGCATTAACTGCATAGGTAACGCATTTAGTCCCCAGCCAACAAATCTAAAGGTTCCAGCACTAAATGCGTTACCAAGTGCAAACCACAGGGACCATCCATGTACTTTTAGCAAAGCTGGAGACTAAATGAGTTGCACAGTGCAAGCCACCAGGACCATCCGTGTAATTTTGGCAAACCACAGGGACCATCCATGTAATTTCTGTGGTTTACCCTTTAAATATAGTATAAAGCTATCTTTCCTTCTACCTTTATATAGCATGACCTAATAAATATAGTATAAAGCTATCTTTCCTTCAACCTTTATACTATATTTATTAGGTTATGCTATACAAATACAGTATGTATGTACGTTGACTTGTGGCATGGTAACTGCAGGTTTTCCTTTCAGAAGCTAGAGTGTTGGGGTTGGGACCAAGATTCATGTCTATATATGTCACCAAGCTAGCTGTGAGTATATACATAAGTAAATGGGTCGTAACAGCCTCTTTTATCATTTTGTAATTGCATATTTCTTGTGCTTTCATGCTTCTAGATTGAGCGACGGATATACTATGACGAGGTTGAGGGTCTTACTGCCGAATGGCTCGATGCTACGTCAACATTGGTACTTAATTATCATCCAAACAACCGCTCACATAAAAAAGGAAGCAGTTGCAAGTTTAAAGCGATCGACGAGGTTGCTATGCTTACATTTCCATACAGCAACATGGTATCATCAAAGAATCCAGACATCGAGCCAGCAGTCTTTCCCCTAGTGTTGCATATTCTCTCAACCGTACCTGTTGCACTTCATCCTATTGGTGGGGATGATGGCCCTATTGATATAGGGGCAAGATTATGCATGAGCTCATATTTTTGTTGATTTTGTATACAAAGGGGGCTGTTGTAGATATAGATAACAGGTTTTATGATATTGTTTGCTCAGTACCTGCTTGTTTTTAAACCAAAGCAGACTACTGTGCAAGATTCATGATGGTGGATGTGTCGGTTATTTATCATCGTAGACCAGTTCCACCGACTGAAGCTAGAACTAGATGATGTCACATGAAATTTCTGCTTTTAGATTTCACTTTTGCAAATTTTACGTACAGTTCTGCTCAGTAATGCTTACAGATGTTGGTTGATTTTTGTCTTGTTAAAATTGATCTGTGTTGTTGCCAAGTTCTGTGACTGGTTAACGCCTGCTGTAAGTGATACTTTTCTGGGTTAGAAAATCTGGGATGAATCGGTATGTCTAGTCACGAAAGATGAACCAAAAGCATTGCGATTAGAATAACATGTCACACAGACATTATCTATTTGCATTCCCTGTTGGTTGTCCGTCCTGTTTGTACCCAAGTTTCTGTTCATACATCATGGAAAGAATGGCATCGTGTCAGGTTAAGTAGACGAAGGGGCTGTTTGTTGACCTCTTAATGAGGCTCTTAATGATTTAGATCTCTTACTGGTTCAGCACTTAATGGTTCAGACTGTTTGTTTCACGAGCAGATGTCTGAAACATTTGCCTCTGAATGGTTAAGCCTTATACAGAGTCTGAATGGTTAAGGCCTCTAATCTGATTTGGTCAGACATTTGCCTTTGAATGATTAAGCATTATACAAGCTCTTAATGGTTCAGACCTCTTACTGGTTTAACACTTAATGGTTTAGACCTCTCTGGTTCAATGTTTAACCATTCAGATGTTGCCAAACGGCCCCGAATTCAAACATAAAACATATTTATGTCATGTAATCCATTTAGATAAATGAGTCAAGAAGGTTGATAGTTTGTTAAAAGGTTGTTAGATTGGCAGGTTTAAGTAGACGACTAGATAATCATCAAGTATTAAATGTGTGACTTTATAGGTTGTAATAAGTTGGTTGGTGAGTTGATGTTGCATATATATATATATATACTATTTTAGTTTTAAACAGGGTTGATTTGTTTGATAAATGGGTCATACACATCAACCTGCACACATTCTTTAATTACACAGGTTAAACACGTCAACTTAAACACATGTTTAGTATATAGGATCGACATAACAACCTAAACTTGAGCATTTACTCAGGTTTTTGTCGTGTTTCGATAATGTCAAAACTTGCGACCCCACCTCACAAAACACTCTTTGTATCTTTGAAATGTGCGTCAAGAAAAAAACGTTTGCGGATTCTTAACATCTGTGTTAACATAATTCTTAGGAATGAAACATTCACGGGTAAGGAACATGCATCACTTTAACTAATGCAAGATGATCATAATAAGAAAGATACAAGTAAGAATGTGTAAAGAAACATGATGAACAATGCCATTTGCCACTGAATAAAAGGTATAAAAGCCACTCTGGTGCAAAATTTCAACCATCATCGGCCTTGATATGGTGGTTGTCTATGATTGCTCCGTAGATTCCTGAGTTGAAGGATCGGCTTGACCCGGCCCAGAAGAAACCTTGACCATTGCTGGTCTAAGCAGTCGTTCCCCAAGAACAAACCCTCGTCTGAACTCTTCTATAACAATACCTTCACTGAATTCCTTGGACTCTTCTCGCGCAATTGCCTCATGAACCTACATCACAAAAAAACATTGCATACCAAACACGGGTAAGCGGAAAAATGGATTAACCCATAGTTGTCAATAGCGGCTATAGCGATCGCTATAGCGCGCTATGTAGCGAATCGATGGAGTGTCGCTATTTGGGTTATAGCGACCAATAGCATAAATAGCGACAATTAACTTTTTTTTGATGTAAATAGCAATTAGATATAGCTATAAAATAGCTAGATTTATAGGTTTTTGTTAAATATACATGTAAAATAACATATATACCAGGGTATTTTGATATAATATACATATAAAAAATTTTAAATTCTTTTTCTAGTGTATCGCTATTTATAAATTTTACCCAAAAAAATCGCTATTTGCTATGTAGCATATAGGTCCCTTGTCGCTATTCGCTATTAACAACTATGGATTAACCAAACAAAAGGAACCATTGAACTACTTACTGAGGGATCGAATGGTTTTCCAACTGTTGGTACAACGGCCACCTGTAAGCTCCTCATTATTTCCACAAATTGTTTATAAATCCCTTGGTAACTTGCATCAATCTTCTTCTCCTGCTCTGTTTCCAGCTTCAATTGATGCTTTGCTCTCTCGAAATTATCAACCATGGGCAAAAGACTCTCGATCACTTCCCCTTGGGCATTACTTCTAATGCTAAGCCTCTCCTTCTCTGACCTTTTTCTAAAATTCTCAAAGTCCGCTTGCAACCGGATATATCTTTCCTTCCCGGAATTTGCCTCTTCTGACAATGCCGTCACCTGCCCAAATAATTTATTTTTCTCATTTTCTAGATGAGATAATGTAGCCTCTATTTCAGATGTAGTTGTGTCATCTTCATTGAGGACAGCTTCTTTGTAAAGCAGAAGCAGGGACTTGACGCTCAATACACTCTCCTGATTTCTATCGCTTTCGGATTCGTCTAATTGAGCCTCGTCTTCACTTGTCTGCCCAGCAAAAATGTATGAGATAAAAAAAAAAGAACATATAATTAAGCAGTCAGCTAGTATAAAGTCAAACAAACAGACTGAGACTTTAGCTCCAACATCGATATTAGTTATACCATGCTTCCTGCAAATTTTGATGTTGGTTTTAGATTTTATATGAAACTAGAGATGGTAATAAGCCGGGTATGTGACTGGTTTTTGTAATCCTACTCCCAAACCTGTTTGCAAAAACCATGAACTACCGTTGGAACACAAATTCTTGTAATTTCTATGTTTTTGATAATTTCAAGTTTCTTCTAACAACTTTAAAATCATATTTGGTTTCAACGCGGGTAAACACATATGCACCGATTTCGGGTAATCGAGGGGGTATCACCTAATAGTAATACCATACCCATCCGTCCCAAGCCCAAACTGTGAAAGAAATTATAATTAACTGCATATCTGAATACCTGCCCTAAGTCCCAACATAATATAATAAAATACCCATCAGGTTCAAGTATTTGACTGTTATGGGTTGAACTCAAAAGTTAAGTTCTAAATTCTTTTCAGCTAGCTAATGAAACAAATTGACATTCAGAAGGATATGAGTAAATCAAGTATCCTTTGGCCATAGGCTAAAATTAATAAAGATGCATGCTTTATAAATATTCTATTGTTAGGTTAGGATGATGTTAAAATTACCGTAAAATGTTCATGAAAATGAAATGACACGTAGCAACTCAACTATTTGGTGTTTTAATGGTTTGTGTTACCAAAGAATTAGAGTAAGTACTCCTTGCAGACACTATGCAGGAATCTGGAAACAGGTTACATTTAAACGGCTCAACCTGCTCCTGCTTTTCAAACTTAAGTTTAATCACATATACATACATAGGTATTGACTCAGGTTATGGTCTATGCCCATTTATCTTGTGAATATATAGTCCCATAATGGGTCTAACAAGCCAAGATTAAACTTGTAAAATAACTAATTGTTATGACCAAACAGCCTCCTTATTGTATAAGCCAACTGTAATCCTATCTAGTTGTTCTTATAAGATGATTTGATAAACTAATAACATTTACACGTCGGTCAAAAGATGTTCAGGATGGGTATTGACCCTGCCACCTTGACCCAAAGTCATGAAAGGGGGTGCGGGGATCAAAATGCAATTAATGACTGATGACCAAACAAAAAAGAATACACTTTGCTACCCAATACCAAATGGACATCAACCTGGATTGCTGTGGTAGTTAGGTCACGTTTCTTTTCTTTTTTTTTAATGAATAAAGAGTGTCTGGATGCTGCCTACATAAGCAAATGCTTGTTTATTTTTTGTGCTGAATAATCGGCCTTAAGAAGAGTAAATGATCATTTTACCTTAACGATTCAAGCACAAACAAAACTTTATTGGTATATCAAATATCAATCAGCCCTAATACACAAGTTCAAGTGAAATAAGAAATAATCGAGGTTTTAAAGCAACAGATTCTGAAACCGAATTCGAGATCTAGCACCAAGAAATCATAATCCTTAATTGAAGAGTAACATTTTTAAGTGGCAAGACGACGATAATATAAAGTCAAGGTTACAACAACAACATATAAAACTATCAAACAATGGAATGAATTCAAAGTCTGTCAATGACAGCGAAATGCGAGAATGATAAATATTGAGGAGCTCTCCTGACTCTAATAGTCAATGACAACCTACAAGAAAATTGTGTGATAACCCCAATTCTGGTGGGAATTGGCAAATTGAAGAGCAACCTTTACAGGTCCAGAGTTGTACTCGTGGAAACAACCACTTGTAGAAATGCAGGTTAAGGGTGTGCGTGCGTGTCTCATAATTGATTTTCATAATAAAGATCAATATGTATATAACCTCTAGTATCCTTTCAAAGTTCACTTAATTTGCTTAAGTCGGCTACCTGGCTTTGCTTATCGCCTTCTATAACCAAAAATAGACGAGGGAAAAACAGATTTATTGAGGTTTAGAATAATAGTACATGTCCATGTTAAAAATACAAGTATCATGTACCATAAAGCTCAGTCCTATGCATTAGCATGCATTCTAGACCTAAAAAAGGTAGTATATTTTAAAACAAAACATGGATGTCAAACACACTTGAATTGTAGAGTTATGATAGGCAAAAATAGCATACTTGCTGCTAGTTAATACATAATTCCATTCCCAACCAATATAGCATGCTCACCGTCCACTCCACGGGCATGGTGAAATTGTTTATTATCCAAAGCTAACTTTACAACCACAAATTTTAGCCTTGACTTTCACAATGTTTTGATAAAGCATAGCTAAAGATAGATAGATAGATATTGCATTCAAAAGGGTGTTGTCTGGTTGACGAATCCGCCTAAAACAAAACTTTTTGAGCCAGTATCTAACTATACTATACTATACTAAGAGTTAGAATTTACAACTAAGTTGATAAGTCACTAAGTTAATAATAATAATAATTCCAACAAACAGAATATGGTGCAGTTATAAAACAAATTAATTTGAAAAGTGAAGAGGGTACCTCAACTGTTGTATCCTTGGCTGTACTAAAAGAAAATCTAAGGTTTTGAGGTGGAGAAGAGGTGTGGAATTGGAAAGATCGAGAAAGGCCCAAAATGGGTTGTTGAAAAGAGAGATTTTTGGGTCCAAATTGTGGGGATTTGAGAGCAGATAGGCGATGATGAGTGCAGAGAGAGTATTGATGAGAAAGAGGAAGTGCCGCCATGGAAGATGGGTTTGATATTATTCAGTATTCACAACTGAGATAGATAGATAGATAGATAGGGCAGCAAAGGGGGTTTCTGCTGCTGCTCAGTCAAATTTTGTTCATGATTCGATATATACCACGTTTTACAACATCATTTTAGGTATGCATTGATCTTTTAATAATAAAGAGTAAACTGCCATTTTGGTCCATATGGTTTAGGTACTTTTGTCATTTTAGTCTAAATTTTAAAACTTTTAAATCTGTGTTCCTGTGATTTCATTTTTATTGTCGTATTAGTCCAAAATTCAAAAAACCTAATATTTAACTGTTGAAAGCTGGTTATTTTGTCTTTTTGTTTAGGGGCAATTTTGTCTATCTCAATTTATTATAACATATTAATAAACTAAATTAATTTAACCATATATAAACAGCAGATTATATTCCCCCATTTAATCATCATCTTCCCCAAAAAACCTTACCCTCAAAATCGCCACACCAAACCCTAATCACATGACAGTCTTCTTCACTCTTCACATCCACGAATAACCCCCTTAGAGATTCCAGCGCTTAAAGTTTGATTATGAATCAATACGTCAAGTCAAGCTATATTATACAAACAATATGAAATGTGAATACGTTATACAACTATTGGTAAAGGGGAATTTAAAAACTAAACCTGCTCGGATTCAGACTCATCTCCTGAACTGCCATCAAATCTGCCATAATTTATTCCTGGTCTGGGCCTAACAGATCTCTTAGTCTTTTCATCGTCGTTCGGTTCGACTCGTGATTCCTTCTTGACCGGTTGTGGTTCAAAAGCATTAGCGAAAACAGAACAGCTAGACTCAACAGACCTCTTAGTCTTTTCGTCGTCATTGGGCTCAACCTTTAGTTCCTTCTTGACTAGTTGCGGTTCAGAAGTACTACTGGAAACATAGCAACTAGACCCAACTTTGTTATCATCGGCCCTTTTTAGAGAAAAGGCGGCGATTGACTCAAACCCAGGTGGAATTAAGGGAATATCTATGCTCTCTTCTTTGACATGATGTCTGATGAGTTCAGTCCCCATCATGTATATACTTGCATGGGAGAAGATGAAGAAGACTGTTATGTGATTAGGGTTTGGTGTGGCGATTTTGAGGGTAGGGTTTTAAGGGGAAGAAGATGATTAAATGGGGGAATATAATCTGCTATTTATATAGAGTTAAATTAATTTAGTTTATTAATATGTTATAATAAATTGAGATGGACAAAATTGCCCCTGAACAAAAAGACAAAATAACCAGCTTTCAACAGTCAAATATCAGGTTTTTTGAATTTTGGACTAAAATGGTAATAAAAGTGAAACCACAGGGACCCATATTTAAAACGTTTGAGATTTGGACTAAAATGGCAAATGTGCCCAAACCGCAGGAACCAAAATGGCAGTTTACTCAATAATAAATAAATCATTTGTACAAACATTATTACCATTTCTATTGGGTCGTATTATTGGCACACCTTGAATTATTAAATCGACACCTTCAATACGCATCGTATAGGCCTATACAATGCGTATTAAGGTTGGTTTAAACTTCAAGGTAGTCAAAGGCCGACAATGTATCCACTATAAAGAGTAATACACATCGTATAGGCATATATGATGCGTATTATTAGTAGGCTGTACGTCAAAGCGGACATCTAGGGTTCACATGCAACCCTAATACGCATCGTATAGGCCTATACGATGCGTATTACTTTATAAAGAAAGTACGATGCAGCTTTCTATCACTTTTGAGTGACATAAAGTGATTGACGTAAGTCCTATACGGGTCGTATAGGCCTATACGACCCGTATTGAATTCTGAATTTGCATTCTCCTTCCCCTATTTAAACGATGAAGAAGACGATGATATATACCGTCTTCGTTATATATTCACATTCCCTAACAAACATGTCTTGGTTCAACCACATTTTCAGCGAGTCGTCCAACACAAACACGAGCACGTTTATTCCGGAAAGCAGTGTGGTATAGCATTTTTTTAACTTGTTTTTTTTTTTTTGTTTATGAAATACTTAGCACACCGTTTGTATTAGGAGGGGTCTAATGTCCCTGATTCTTACGATGGGAGAGGAAATGATGATCACGCGGAGGAGGTCGTGTCCGGCTTTCGTCCCCATTATAATGAATCGTTGTTGCCAGACCCCAACGAGGTAAGTATATATATTTACTTTTTTGTATTCGGCGTTAAACTTACCATTACCTTTTACCCGTTGGTTTTTCTAGTCTGCTATGCCCCGTCAACCATTGTTACCAGATCTAAACGAGGTAAAAATATATTTACTTATTATTATGAAGGCTTTTAGATGTGCCGTTATGATTTAACTATTGTTTTTTTTTTCAGTTAGTCGTGTCCAGCTATGATCATGGTTATAGGTCTCCGTATTATGAAGTCGGTTACGGTGCCTCATACGGACAGGAAGAATATGGCAATAACTTTTTCGTTAGTGGTGCCTCAGGAGTACAAGAAGACGTTGGTCAGCCTTCTTACGCGCAAGAGTCATTGGGTAACGAGCAACCCGCTTACCCTGAAGTTTCGTACAAAAGCGATCAGGTACGAATGATATATATTTTTGTTAAATGTTATATTTTTTCTGTTAAAAAATTATTATAAAATTCTTGATAAAAATACATTAAAAACTGTTATATTTTTCAAATAGGATAAAAATTAATTAAAAAATGTTATATTTTTTTTTAAAATTAATTAAAATTGCTGTATTTTTTAAATATAATAAAAAACTACATTAAAAATTGTTATATTTTTTAAATTATTTGTTATATTTTTAGATTGATATGGATGACGTTGTTATATATTTTTTTAAATGAATTATAAATGTTATATGTAATATTTTTATAAAATTAAAAAAATTTAATATTTTTAAAAATATTATAAAAAATACGTTAAAAATTGTTGTATTCTTTTCAAATATTTGTTAGATTATTAGATTGATATGGATGACGTTGTTATATATTTTTCTAAAAATGGTCATTTTTTAAAATATTTGTTAGATTATTAAATGTTATATTTTGTTGGTTAAAAAATTATGTTTTTTCTGTTAAATGTTAAATTATTATAAAATTGTAAAGAAAAAATACATTCAAAATTGTTATATTTTGTAAATAGGATAAAAAATTAATTAAAAAATGTTATATTTTTTATAAAATTAATTAAATTTGTTATATTTTTTAAACACAATAAAAAATACATTAAAATTGTTATACTTTTAGGATTTTTTATCCTCGATGATTTGGAAGGTTGGGTAAAACGAAGGGGTTTAGCCAACGGATACGTTATTGTTACTAGATGATCCAAGTATCACTGGATATGGCTCCAACGTTGTCATAGTGGCAAGCATGAGAGTAAGGCCACGGTCAGGAAAACCGGCAGCAAAATATGTGCGTGCCCTTTTATGGTGATAGGTCATTTTTACTAACTCACATAATGTTTTCAGAGTAAAACATGTCGCTATAAGAAAAGTATATATTTTCAAATAAAAATATGCTTTTAAATTATATAAAAATGTATTTTCATCGAGAACACGATTTTTAGAGTATCATAATATGTTTTATGAACTCAAAAAGATGTATAACTTAAACTATTTTTAAGAAAAGCGAGTTTTAAAGTATCATACGGGTTTCAGGGAGAAACTGGGTAAATTGACGACATTATGGGTATAACGATCGTAAAGATTTAAAAACAGATTTTTAAATCTAAGTTGGGACAAATCAGTCAAAATCTCAAGTGTGTAAGTAACTGTATAGGCTTGCATTGTGTGGGGGAAGCCGGGGATTTGTACAACGCCCAATATTAAATTGTCATTCAGTAGGTTATATATATATTGTTGTATTGAGGCATGTACATGGTTTTCCTAAATGCGGGAAACTGGGCGCCAATTTTTAGCATTTAAGAATTAAGTAATGCACACGTGGAATCGTTAATAGATCTATTGGGTTGACACCCCGTCGTGATCGGTCGCTCCGATCTACATAGTGGCGAATTTGAATTCTTGAATTATCTAGCATTGATTAAAACCTCAATCTTAGTATATAGCTCGTAATGTCTAGCTAACTTACGAAACCGAAGTTTTAACAAAAAAATTAATATTAAAACTGAGTCATGGGTATAAGTTTCCATACGAATGCGGTATAGCGTCGTTTCGAATGAATTCTTCCCTGACATTTTTTATATGAAATACGGTACATTACCGATTTCAATCATATTACAATGACATTATTTTTAAATAAATAAATGTCTTTCTTAAACATATGAACATGTTTTCAAAAGCGTTAAGGATTGAAATAAGGAAGTTTTCCTTAAATAAATCGTAACGAAAATTATATGTGAACTCACCTTCCTTTGTGTTGACACTTGATTTTCGTGTTCTTCAGGTACTTGATTTCAGCTTCGGAGAATTTTGGCTTGCGTTGTCATGTGGTTATGTGATGCTTTTGTATTAAAATTTAAAATAATGTTGGAAACTTTTTAAACTATGGGACCATGTATGTAATAAGACCTCTAAGGGTCAAACTAACTATGACATGATCATGATGGATGTGGTAATCTTAAAAACAATGTTTTAAAAACATTAAAATGTCCAAAATAACTATAGCATCGACCACTGAGACGTTATATGGGTACCAACCCCCGTCACCGTCACGTTTTATTTCCGCTGCGACGTTTTTGGGGCGTGACAATGTCTTTCTTCATGTGCTTGATACAAAAGTGTAATATCATGGTTTGTCGGTCTATGTAAAAACTCTTTGTCGTACAACTAAATTATGCCATTGCATAAAATATTCTAGGCATTCACGTGAAGTCCGATCGGCCTTACATAAATACTCATCATATTCGTCAAGAGGATTATAGTTGCGAGTTGTCTAACCGGCGATGTTCATTTTTGCAAAGTTGTAAAACTCTTGTTCATCCTCTCATCTACGCCATCTTGAAATCTCTTCGACATCCAAAATCTTGATCAAAACATACTCGCATTGTATTTTGGGTTATCGGCGAAATAATCTTCCATTAGGACCTCGAGAGATTTTTCACGATCATGTGGCACGTTATTTTTTATTTTGTCGTGTCTTCATCTCCAACTTGGGCGACAATATCTGCGAAAGAATTCTAGGCTATGATCATTGAACAAATCAAACTTATCCAACAAATCTGGAGTAAGATACAATTTGTGATCAATGTTGTGCTGTAAAAATATTCGGTTGAATACATGGGTGTAAAAGTTGGGTGTAGAAAATGAAGATAAAAGTGACAATTTTGGTTAGAAATTGCGAAAGAATGAAGATAATATATAGGTTTTAATTTATTTTTTTTATAGTAAATAATCGTGGTTCCATGGTTGGATTTTTTGAAAAATGAAACATACCCCATACCCCATACCCCATACCCTCAACCTCTACCCGCATGATCCTTGGTAGTGTAGCCGCACCACCCACGACCCTCCACCCGTAGGCACCCCTAATACCATTATGAAATGAGTTTCTCTTAAGCCTTGTAGTTTCTATTATTGTTTTATCTCTTGTTCCATTATGAAATGAGTTTCTCTTAAGCTTTGTAGTTTCTATTATTGTTTTATCTCTTGTTCATTTTACGCTACCAACACCAAAGATTACCATACAAAGAAAATGTGAAAGATAAATCGGTGCAAAGGTAAAACTCACAAAAAGCCAAATGAGCAAAAAAAAGCAGTTGTCGTAACCCTTAAGAGGTGTCACACCCCGACCGCATAAAACAACAAACCGTGGCGGAAACGTCGGGGAGTGTTGTAACAGAATCATTGTCTCATAACAACCGGAAATTTGAAGTTTCGTTTTATTTAAAGATTAACCATTTACATTGTCTTGAAATCTAAACAAACAAGTTATACATAGTCTATCATTGTTATTAAGTCACTAAGGCTATCGTCCAGTCCTATGTGAGCATGCATCCTAGCAATCAACATCATTCAACAACACCTGAAACATATGTAAAAACTCAACCTTACGCTCACCCCTATCACGCATCACCCCGTTCCACAATGTAAGAGCACGCTTCTCAAACACACTGGATGCAAACTCAACCTTACGCTCATTCGGACATTGCACATGCCTGAATGTGCTCTCCAAACTTTCGAACCATTGCAGGAGCACGGTTGCTCCTTGAGACCCAGAAAACTTCAAAGGTTTAGCAGAGTTGAAGGTATTGAAATTACACTGAGCATTGTTGTTGTTATTGTTGTTGTATATCTGATGGATCTCGGTTACTATGCCCGGAAGCACAGCAGCCATTTGCTGAGCGACAAGGGCTGCGACTTCTTCATTAGTTTGAGGCTGTGCTTCTCGTCGAGGAGGCATTGTCTAAAAAGAACAAGAAAACATGAGGGGAAACAAGTGAAATGGCATTGGGTAAGAATGTTACAATTACCAACCAAAAGGCATGGGTGATGGTCATTTGTTCGAACCATGTAGCAAACAAACGACACACAAAAGCTGAATCAAAGTAAATAGGTCTTCATAATGTATCGCGAAGACATGCTCGCCTATAAGTGGACACTAACCCCAAGAGTTCCCAGGTAAGAGTGACTGGTCCGATACTGCGGATTTGTATGAACACTCTAGCCTTAGACAAAAGACTCGGGGTACAGGCATCCACCCTTCCAGTTTGCACGTGTTCACATTATTTAGACCCAAACTTTGATGAGATTTTGAAAACTTAGAGGGTTCAAAACCCAGTAATCAATCATCCTATAACAGATGATTGGTTTTCAAAGCGGAATCGAAATTTGTGTTCTTATTGTGGTTGTCACCTAAGGATAAGTGACGGTATTGTTTTAAAACTAAACACAAGATAACTTGTGTTAGGGTCTAGGAAGGTTATAGTCTAGGTCAAAGCATTACTAATAACCTAATTCCCTATAACCATTGGCTCTGATACCAACTTTTCTGTCACACCCCAACCACGTAAAACAATAAATCATGGCGGAAACATCAGGGAGTGTCGTAACAGAATCATTGTTTCACAACCATGGATTAAATAATTTCGTTTTATTGAATTATTGAACTCATTGTTTTATTACAAATTAGATAAATACAAATATTATCTTTCAATTTTTAAAGTCGCTAAGGCACGAGTCCATCCTATGTATAGCATACATCAACAATCATCACATAACAGCACCTGAAACATGTGTAAAAATAGGTACGTCAGCATAAAAATGCCTGTGAGATACATAGGTTTTTGTTGGTGCATATGTCCGTCGACTTCGTCTTGTATCGAGTCTTGTAACAAGTATGATAGATCAGGGCACGAAGATCGAGAAAAACGAGAAACATGTAAGATGGGCCATTTCGCACGAAATGGAAAGTCCATTTCGCACGAAATGGAGATGTCTATTTCGCACGGAATGAGCTGCCTATATATATGTGTGCTTGATCTTTCATTTGTAACTTTGAATTCCGGGAGCCGAGGTGCTGTCGAAGTGTCTCTAGCCTGTAAAACGCTTTCAGATCAATAAACTAGACAGTTAATGTGTATATCAAGCTGATTCAAAGTCGATACGTTAGTTTCCGCCTCTCGTATTGATCGAGAACTCTTCTGAATGACTCGTTTGGTCGTGCAAACGATCCTACAAGTGGTATCAGAGCTCAGGAGGAAGAGTTCTTACCGATTCAGCTCGATTACACCAAAAATTCTGACTTCTACACCTTCTTTTCAAAATTAAACAAGATTTCATGGTTAAAATGGCTTGATTTTCTCACATTATAAGTGAAACACTGTTTTGATCAATCCTTAAAGAAATCAGACCTAAAATCAACCTAAATCCTGTTCAATTTTGTTAAAAACTGTCCGATTGAGTGACGTCATCATCATTTCGTACGAAATGGGACATTTCGTGTGAAACAGATTCTCATTTCGCACGATTTGGACATATTGGACCCATTTCGCTTGAAAGCAACTCATTTCGTTTGAAAGCCTGTTCCATTTCGCACGAATTAATCCCAAAGTATTCCATTTCGTACGAATTGAATCCTAGTTGATCCATTTCGTACGAATTGACTCCAGGTGCTCATTTCGCATGAATTGAACCTTGTGACTTCTCATTTCGCACGAAATAGTTATTCATTTCGTTCGAATTGTGCATTGTGATCCATTTCGTTTGAAATTGTCTCAGTTTGTTTGAAAGTTTTAAACATTCATTTCATACGGGTTGTTTTGAATTGTGATTAAAATGTTTGACGAAGAGGAAAATGATGATCTTGAAAGATTAAACAATTGGTTTTATGGGTATTTGGATAGTAGGTATAACGATGTGAAAAAGGATGATTGGGTTAAAAGATTTGAATGTTTTTTATGTAAGAAAGATGAAACAGTGAATGAGTTGGAAAACCGGTATGAAAGCTTAATTGAACATTTAAAAAGGCATGAGATAAGAATATCAAATGATGAACACACATCAAAATTTGCAGATGCATTACCTGTAGAGTGGAATGAATTTTTGAGTAATCTAAAAAAGGATTCTAGGTTTTCAAAATTTTATCCAAAAGAATTTATCAGAGAGCTGAAAACACACAAATATGAAATTGACAAGAAAAAGAAAGGTGTGTTAAATGAAATAGAAAAGAACTTAGAAAAAATAAGTTTGGATGTGATGTTTGAAATAAGAAGAAGAGTATATATGTATCTTGCAGCAAAAAATGTTATGAAATATGATATTAAGAGGGGTTGTTATATTGATGAAAATATGAATCCTCTTGATTTTGTTAAAATTTTTTGTGCAGGCACATACAAGACAGTGTCAATTCAAGAAGAATCAAGTTCTAAATCAGTGTGCTCAAAATGTGATAAATCTGAATCAGACAATGTCAAACTCCTGAAGGATGTGGAGAGTTTGACATTGGAAAACAAAAATTTAAAAGAAAATGAAAAAGAATTTCAAAATAAAATAAAAGTTTTAGAAAATGAAAAATCTGTTTTGAATAAAAATGATTTTGAAAATCAATAGCAATAAATTCTCATCTTGAGAAAATCACTCAACTTGAGAATGAAGTTGAGATTGCTAAAAATAAAATTGTTGATCTTGAAAAGAAATTGAAAGGTTTTGTGACCTCATCAGTGATTCTAGATCAATTATGTCCAAAACCGATCAATGAAATTCCAATAAGTGAAAATGTCACAAGTTATGACAAAGTCATAATTGAGGATTGTGATGATAAAACTGATGAAGAAAATGAGAAAAAGAAAATATTTTTGGAATTAAAGAAAAATTTCAAGAAACTGTTTTACATTCTACTGAAAAAGGTGAATGCTCAACGCAAAAACCTCTTAAGAAGAATGTAGAACAAAAACAAATTGTTAAACATTCAGAAAATTTTCAAAGTAACAATAAAAGATCATCAGTTCAATCATCCAATCATGATAAAAAACCACAAAAATGTGAAAATCAGAACTCACAAAAAGTTGGTAATAAGTGGTGCAGGTTTAACCACAGTGCTCAAAAGTCAAATCAAGTTTTTAGGAGAAGATGGGATGAAGATTCTTCAAAGCCAAATCATTACAATGATAGAAAACAAAAAGATGATGAGTACTACAAATCAAATCAGTGTTATGATTTGAGTGTGTGGTTTGAAAGAGGAGAATTGTACGATAACAGAGTGTGTTACAAATGTGGTTTTCAAGGACACATTGCTGTTAACTGCCAGAGTCAGAGATTTGAGACAAGAATATGTTATGAATGTCAAATCAAAGGTCATATTGCCAGAGATTGCCTAATGAGATCAAAGGGAAGATCGAGGGCTGAATCTCATGGAACGGTGAAAAAATCAGTCAAAATTGATGAAAAGCCCAAAGAACAGAAAGTGAAAATTTCACAAGGGCAGAAAGACAGACTGAGAAAGAAAAGGAAGAAAGCGAGGGAGTATCTAGAAAAGATTTTGTCCTCGGATACAACCGAAAAATCAGATAACAGTTCTGATAAATCGTTTTGCTCTCCAAAGAACGATCAGTCAAGTAAAATGAATTCATCAGATACAAATATGAGGACAAAAGAGAGAATAAAGAAAGAAAAAGTGGTTAATCAAACGATTAACAAACCAAAGAAAGTGAAATTTTCAATTTCTGGCGATGAGTTTGTTTCTTCGGAAACAAAGGAGCCACGTTTTGGCAATGAATCTGACTCGTCAAAGTCAGAAGAGCCACGATCAGGAAATGTATCTGATTCGTCAAAATCAGAGGATCCACAAGTTGAGCTAAAAAATGAGAAGTCAGTTCCGTCAATGGATGATGTTAATTTTCCATAATTGAGGACTGCAAATTTGGTATTACCCAAGGGTCGTCAGGCTTGGGTGAATCTCTTTAAATGAAAACCCTGACTTGCCGGAACTCCCAGGTTGGTAATTGGGGAGTAGGAATCGGCATCCTTCTTGAGAAATTCACAGGTTGGTAACTGTGATATTTCGACTTACAAGTGGTTAATCAAGGACATTAAGTTGTACTTGTGTTAACTTTCTTTCAAAGTGGTTAAAGAAAAGGAAAAGTGAACCTATAAGTGATTAAAATAAAAACAATGTGATGAAATAATCCACATGTTTGTGTAATGACAAATAAACTTATTTTCCGGAAAAACCATTTTGATTAAAACAAACTTCAGTGTTTTGAAATCATTATGGGAAAATAGTTTGTTGTCTGGGGAGTTCTGATTGTTTACGCCAAGTGGATGGCGAATTGATGCAATTCACAACAGTTGTCATGTTATTTGTACAGTTTGTTTTCAAATTTTCCTTGAAAATCAAAAATTGAAACATATTTTTGATTTTAGGGGGAGTAATAAAATTTTAGAAAAATTCAAAAATTTGAAAAATTCAAAAACATTGTAAAATTCAAAATTGAGTTTTGATGTGAAAAAGAGGAGATGATAGTACATCAGTGGACCATCACAACATGCTAAAGATTTGTAAAGTCAAAATGATCTTAAACAAGTCTCAATAATGATGTGTCAGTAGGCTTCACACAATTAGTAAATTGTATTCGAGATATAAACCTAAATATCAAAACTTGCTTATCTCATGGGGAACATCTCTCGGATATATGGGTAACCCCCGAAATCTTGTTTGAGAGATTGCCTGATTCTGAGATACTAGGTCTTTATACTGTTTGATATCTGGGGTATTATACATGGTCTTCTGATATTGCGGAAGCAATGGCCTAGACCTCGTATAATACTTTAATGCGCTTTCAAAGCTCTCCCTCTGCTAAAAAAATGAAAAATATCGAAAGATATGAATCAATAGCAGTTGAAGAAAAGATTCCCTAAAGGGAACACACCGAAAGTCGAGCCTTCATCTCTTTGATCGAACGGTAGTTCGTACCTGAGCTCTCAAGGTCTCGCACTAACCCGAATACAGATATCAGATTGGTATACTCACCTGTAAGACTGAATCTAGGGAATTTTGATACAGGAGTATATTCTGAGGTGGGACACATGAATAAGTTAGTTCTTAAAACACTAATTCGTATCTCGAATCGATTGAAACTTGTGTAGAAGTTTAAGTGGATAACAATACAACCAGAAGTGAATTTGTTTAAAGAATTAATGATTAATCAAGATCAACGGTGTTGGTGATATGTCTCAAAAACTGATATGATCCTCTTACACAAACTCACAAAAATATTGTCTGTAAATATTTCTTTATTGTTTTCCTTAAAAAAATCCAAAAATATTGTGTTTTTAGCAAAAAATTTTGAAAATTCAAAAAGATTTTCGACAACTATTATTGGAAAGCTGATATTCAACATTCCAAAGCGCTAAACATGATGAACAACAGGGATGGGAAAGTTTGTTTTAGATATGAACTAATTTTGAAATGTTTAAATAGTTCATTAATTTGAATCAAAATTTTGAAAATTATAAATTCAAGAATTTTATCAAAGTCAAAATTGTTTATTTTACAAGTGGTAGAGGATTGTGCAGGTTAAAGCCAGGTTTCTGATCCTGTTGCTATGAAGAGCCAGGAGATGAATCAGATCCTGTGAAAGCTTGAGCAGAATATGAGCCAGGATTTGATCTCAATGCGATAGCTAATTCCAGACTGCGATCCCAAGCTTGATGAAAGGGGGAGTCTGACGCTGTTAGAGCCAGAGATAGATCCTGGAACATCGTTCGAGAAAGACAAGCTGCAGATGCTGAAGATCTTACCGAATCAAAAGACCTGATAAAGTTTTTGGAGAGCCAGGTTGCAATCCAGGAATAGTCAGGGTGAGGTTCTGAAGACAAGAAGGAGTTAGAGATTGAGGATACGTTCAATGAAGAAAATTTTGGAAAGAATGAGAAGACTGATCAAGACTGAAGAGTCGACATGCTGAAGACTCGTACCGAAGACTCATCGACATCCAAGGGGGAGTCTGTTGGTGCATATTGTCACACCCCCAAAATCCACATGCGGAGTACCACCGCTTGGAGGCGTGACTGAGCAGGATCTTAACCATCAATCACATTGAACTCATAAGTATAAGTGAATAATACTTTCATTTATAAACAACAGGTATTACAATATCACAATGTTTCACAGTTTACAGCGGAAGCTTATTTAACTCAATGAGTGTTTATAAAACCACATATAAGTTCTTAGTTCTTGTGTTGCGTTTCCATGTGTCTCGACCTATGACCACTCCAGCTTCCCAGACAGCAAGTTTTTTGGATATGCACCTATAACCCTGCAAGGCATGTAATAGAGAGTCAACAACTAGTTGAGCGAGTTCACAGTTAATAGTTCAGTAATAGTATAGTCTGAGTAGTAGTATGTTCGTTCGTTATGTCATGTATCGTATCAGTTTCCATCGCGGCCTCCCAGGCAGGTATGCGAAGATATTAGGGAATGTTTTTCCCCAAGTATTCTAGACTAGGTTTATTCGTATCGCGGCCTCCCAGGCAGGTGTGCGAACATTAGTAAATTTAGTTCGCGGCCTTCCTAAGGCAGGTGTGCGAAGTCAGTCATAATATCGCGGCCAACCCTTGGCAGGTGTGCGAAAATCAGTTTAATAAGTGTTACTAGTCTAGTCGTATCTTATCGTTAGGTTCTATCATCTGAGTATATACAATAAGTCATCCAATCCCATTCCTACCCGGGAACCCCATGCCTTGGCTGTGTGAACTCACCTTGGGTTTGCTCGGTATGCTAAGTTACTAGATCAGTCCCCAGTTGGTCAACCAAACCTTACTGTGGTTACCAAAGATTAAATCAGTTACATGTACACATGAATCATGTATTCCATATTCACATTGTACAAGTAGCGTTCACGTAATCACACATCATTATACAAGTTGTAATGAAAGTTCACGTAACATAACAATTCAATCGAAGCTTGCAGTATCATACATACATATCATATCAGTTGGCATCCATATCGTTCGCATATAGGTCATAATCATAAATGTGTATTCAAGCAACACTAACACTTAGCACTTATCAGTTATTTCGAGCTCACATATGTTCACAGTTTTCATGTACAACCCGAACCGTGCATAACAAAATAAGAGTTAAACATGCCAACCAACCCATGCCTTATAAGTCATAAATAATCAATATCACCTGTCCCAGTTATGCCTAGTTATCCATCCACAAAAACTTACCTAGTTTACTGTGCTTGATTACCCTCTTAACGAAACACACCGTTCCACCGTGATCCCCCCCCCTTCGACGAAACTCTTCCGGTTTCGTCGGGAGAGATGTTTCGTCGAGCTGTTTGCTTTGCCGGCCAAAAATATTATCAAACAAACAAACAACAAAAGATTTTTGGACCGACAATTGTTTAAAGCTAACAAAAGGTTACTGGACCGATTCATTTTTGGTGGGCGGCAAATGCATATGGGGTCACTAAACTTCTTGGGCTTGACACAATCTTCACATGCTACATTCTGATAACATCTTTTTTCCAATTTCCAATGACCGACAATCATGTGCACCTTACAATCATCATTAATATACAATTAAAGGGGCATCAAAAGACACACACATCAGAGGCAATGCACAATAGTCAACATCGGTTTTTTTTTTTGAAGAAGCATAATCATCACGTGGCCACCATGACTTAGTTATTTTCTTTTGAAGTTCAATCATAATCAATAAGATATACATAATATCACACCAAGATTAAACCATAACCTATTCCATCCACAAGCACAACAAGCAGATTAACCAAGCATGATTTAATATAAACTAACCGCAATATGAGGTGCCTAATCCGAGGGATAGAAGTGCTTCAGGTGATGGGGTTGACTGCCGTGAATCGCACAAGGGGGAGGGAAGGTTGTTAGGGGTTTTTTTTCTTTTTGTTAACTCCTATGTTACGTAACCCTAATATACAAATAACAAACAACAGTGGGCCGAAGACTAACTTGAGCACGGGCTGAATTGATTTGGAGTTAAAGAGGGTGTGTGTGCATGCAATTACAACTCCAGCAAAGGCTGGCCCACTTCTAAGGTTCAGTTGGACTTTACAAGATCCATACATAAGTGTGATTTGATTAAACATATACGCGTGCTAGGGTTGGTGTGTGAAGATGTTTTGTAACCAAAATGAGAGAACAACCCCTAAAGTGGGTGTTTGTTTGCGTAGAAAAGGAGTGGGCCGAGGGGCCGAAGACTCTCTTGGGCTACCCAATGATCCGTGTGCAAGGAATAAGGCCCGAATGGGCTTGTGCGGTCGTGTGAGAGTTGTGCGTTTGGGCCATTATATACATACATACATTACATAACACAAAGCACATAATCATAACAATCATGCATTAAATCAATTAATATAGCTCACATAAGCACGTAACGTTACACAAAGTAGGTTCGAATTACGAGTTGTCACATTATCCCCAACTAAAAAGAAATTCCGTCCCGAAATTTGGTACGTACTTACTGAGGAGGCTAGGTAAGTTGTATCGTTTACTGGTTTTCCTGGGATGTCACTTCCTCCCCCCGTTGATCTGGAATTTCGTCCCGAAATTCCGCAGTAGTAGCTTCAGCCTCAGTAGTGGTTGCATTGGTTTCGAATAATTGGGGATACTTTTCTGTCATCTGGTCTTTGCGTTCCCAGGTGTACTCTGGGACACGTTTGGAGTTTCCAACGAACTCGGACAAGAGGGATTCTCTTGTGTTTGAGGACCTTAACATCCCGGTCCGTGATTTCAACAGGTTCCTCGACGAAGTGCAACTGTTCGTCGATAGTGAGTTCTTTCAAGGGAATTATGAGGGTTTCATCTGACAGGCATTTCTTCAGATTCGACACATGGAATACGTTGTGAACTGCCCGGAGTTCAGCTGGTAGGTTCAGTCTATAGGCTACTTTGCCTATTCTTTCTATGATCTCGAATGGTCCGACATACGTTGTGAGACTTTGAGTAAAACCCGGTCCCTGACCTGAAATTCTAATGGCTTCCTACACTTATCCGCGAAGTCTTTCTGACGGTCGCGTGCTGCCGCCATGCGTTGTCGTATTTGTGCAATCTTTTCTGTGGTGTCCACTATAAGTTCTGGACCCGTGATCTGGCTATCCCCCACCTCTGCCCAACAGAGAGGTGACCGGCATTTACGCCCGTACAATGCCTCGAATGGAGCGGCTTGGATGCTGGTATGATAACTGTTTTTGTACGAGAACTCCACCAAAGGGAGATGCTTTTCCCAGCTGTTGCCGAAATCGATAACACATGCCCGAAGCATGTCTTCTAGGGTTTGATTCGTGCGCTCAGACTGTCCATCCGTCTGAGGGTGATATGCCGTGCTCATATCTAACCGAGAGCCAAAGGCTTTGTGCATTGCTTGCCATAGTTCTGACGTGAATCATGCATCACGATCCGAAATGATAGAGGTGGGCACCCCGTGCCTTGAGACTACTTCCTTCAAGTAAATGTCTGCTAGTGTGGAAAACTCGTCGGTTTCTTTGATATCCAAGAAGTGAGCAGACTTGGTGAGTCGATCCACGATCACCCAAATAGTATCGTTCCCGTGCTGGGATCTAGGTAGACTAGTAACGAAATTCATGGAAATTTCTTCCCATTTCCACTGTGGTATCTTTGGTTGCTGAAGTAAGCCTGCTGATTTCTGATACTCTGCCTTGACTCTTGCACTGGTCAAACACCTGCTGACATAGGTAGTGATGTGGGCCTTCATGCTAGGCCACCAATAAGTAGTTCTGATGTCGTGGTACATTTTATCCGACCCTGGATGTACCGAGTAGCGAGACTTGTGTGCTTCACCAGCTCACGTAAGTTGCCATAAAGTGGGACCCAAATACGCCCCGTTACATAGTAGGCACCGTCTTCCTTCTGTTCTAATCGTTGTCGTGAGCCGCGTAGGGCTTCAGCCCTGACATTTTCGGGCTTTAGTGCTTCCATCTGAGCAGTTCGTATCTGTGCAGGAAGACTGGACTGAATAGTGAGCTGCAAGGCTCGTACGCGTCTAGGTAGAGTGTCCTTTCGACTGAGAGCGTCAGCCACAACGTTGGTCTTGCCTGGATGGTACTTGATGGCGCATTCATAATCGTTGAGTAACTCGACCCATCGTCGTTGACGCATGTTCAAATCCTTCTGCTTAAGAATATGCTCGAGACTCCTGTGATCGGTGTAAATTGTGCACTTGGTACCGTACAGGTAGTGTCGCCATATCTTAAGTTCAAAAACAACAGCTCCCAGCTCTAAATCGTGCATCGTGTAGTTTCGTTCATGAACCTTGAGTTGACGAGAAGCGTAAGCAATAACCTTATCCCGTTGCATCAATACACACCCAAGACCCTGTATCGACGCGTCACAATAAACCACAAAGTCGTCCGTGCCCTCTGGCAATGAGAGAATAGGTGCGCCGCAAAGCCTATCCTTTAGGTACTGAAAAGCGGTTTCCTGGGGACCTCCCCAACGGTAGGTGACGCCCTTCTGTGTCAGTAGTGTAAGCGGCTGAGCAATCTTTGAGAAATCCTTGATGAACCGTCTGTAATATCCCGCCAAGCCCAAGAATTGGCGTATTTCCGTTGGTGTACGTGGTGCAGGCCAGTTTCTGATCGAATCTACCTTGGATGGATCGACATGGATCCCATCCTTGTTTACTACGTGGCCTAGAAAGTGGACTTCACGAAGCCAGAAGTCACATTTCGAAAGCTTAGCGTACAGCTGTTCCTTTCGTAGGAGTTCCAAAATAAGTCGTAGATGCTGCTCGTGGTCCTCCTGACTCTTGGAGTAGATCAGGATGTCGTCAATAAACACTATCACAAATCTGTCTAAGTACGGCTTGCACACCCTGTTCATCAGATCCATAAATACGACAGGCGCATTCGTTAACCCAAATGGCATGACAAGAAACTTGTAGTGACCGTAGCGAGTTCTGAATGCGGTTTTGGAGACGTCCTCAACCCGGACTCTCAGCTGGTGGTAACCTGGCCTCAGGTCCATCTTGGAGTAGTAGCTTGACCCTTGCAACTGGTCGAATAAATCATCATTTCGTGGAAGAGAATAGCGGTTCTTCTCTGTCACCTTGTTGAGTTCTCAATAATCGTTACACATGCGTAAAAGCTTCTCTTCACAGGTATAACAGGGCTCCTTAAACGAAAACTAGATCCGACAAAACTCGAGTCCAATAATTCCTGAAGTTGATTAGGCAGTTCCAGCAACCCATCCTGGTGTAAGGTAATAAGATGTACCAATAACAAAGGATACTCCTAGCATGATACGGGTCCGACATCCCACCTGACGATGTGTAGATAACTTGACAGTTCTTCTGGTAACACTTAGGGAGAAGTCACGAATAACTGGTGGATCCTCGATCCTCTTTTCCTTAGTCTTGACATCCGTGTTGAGGGTTAACATTGCGGGGTAATCCTTCCGTAGACACTCCTGGTCCTTCTTGCTGAAATGAAGTTAACCGTTGTGCCACTCTGACACGCTGCAGTAGGTAATGTTTCTCCGCACAAAGTTTTCTTCTCACTGAGTGTATGCATATGGTACCTGGGTAGCCAATCCACACGGCTACCGCATCAAATCTATCAAGGGTAGCAGAAGAAGGGTCGACGTTGGTCACTTGTCCCACAAGGTCGAGTTTGCATTCCTACACCCATATAAGGTTTCAATAGGCTCGCCATCTGCCGTTTCCATAGCAGGTTCGGTTACGAGATGTACCAGAGTTGAGCCGAACTGTGACGAAGTGATTTATTACTAAGGGCACGAAGGCCGCCATGTTGTTACAATCTTAGCGTTGTCCACACCAATCCTAAATGCCCATCGCGAGTACCACATCCAGTGTTGTTGCTACTACTACTGGAGTTCCCAAAACTGTCATTGTTCCTTGGGTTGATGACGTTTTAACTTAATCCGTGCTGAGATCGGTAGGGGGTTACGCTCATCCTCCGGCCCGTCATCGCTGCGTGTGGTTCGAGTAGTTCACCGTCTGAGGCGAGAATATTACAGAAGTGATCACGCTTCGGGATCGGAGTCGTCAATCCATGAGTTTCAATAAACAAGAAGGAGTAGGAAAGGTATCGTTCGATCATTCGACGCGGGGACATCCAACTCAGGGACGTTCGTATAAGCACCTAACATTCTACCCGGTTCGCTAGGTGTTCTGATGGGTGTTCGGGTAACACTCGACAGCATCGAGTTTTGAAAGAATCCAACGATAAATGAGATGTTCGCGTTTAAGTTTGAGTAGGGAGACAATTACTGCTATGGCCCCTATAGGTTGGTTATGTTTCACACTGATCAAATAACGGGACAGAACCCCTTTTCCACTTGTTAAGCCTTACTGGGACTCACATGCACCCCACAATATTATTATGTGTGCACCCACAATAATATCGTGATTTGCATGTTCATCTCAGCTCCTCTTAACTCATGTCAAATGGTTCCCCACACTCGAGTAGATTTCAAAGGGTATCAAGTAATGTAAGTTATGGAGGTTTAGGGAATGACCACCCTATCGGTCTCTTATTACGTGCAAATATACATGAATTCGTATCGTGGTGCTAAGCGTGCAATCACATGCTATATCGTATGTAGGTGTTCAATAGTTATGTAGTACAATGAGTATAAGAGAGATGAACCTTGCAATCTGGAGCTGAGTGTCATGGTCGTATTCTCGTTTTCAGAACTGTCCGGTTATAGTCTGGTTTTACAAAAACAGTTTCCCTTTGTAAAACCAAGTTCACTATAACCAATGACTCTGATACCAATCTGTCACACCCCCAAAATCCACATGCGGAGTACCACCGCTTGGAGGCGTGACTGAGCAGGATCTTAACCATCAATCACATTGAACTCATAAGTATAAGTGAATAATACTTTCATTTATAAACAACAGGTATTACAATATCACAATGTTTCACAGTTTACAGCGGAAGCTTATTTAACTCAATGAGTGTTTATAAAACCACATGTAAGTTCTTAGTTCTTGTGTTGCGTTTCCATGTGTCTCGACCCATGACCACTCCAGCTTCCCAGACAGCAAGTTCCTTGTTCCTTGGATATGCACCTATAAGCCTGCAAGGCATGTAATAGAGAGTCAACAACTAGTTGAGCGAGTTCACAGTTAATAGTTCAGTAATAGTATAGTCTGAGTAGTAGTATGTTCGTTCGTTATGTCATGTATCGTATCAGTTTCCATCGCGGCCTCCCAGGCAGGTATGCGAAGATATTAGGGAATGTTTTTCCCCAAGTATTCTAGACTAGGTTTATTCGTATCGCGGCCTCCCAGGCAGGTGTGCGAAGATTAGTAAATTTAGTTCGCGGCCTTCCTAAGGCAGGTGTGCGAAGTCAGTCATAATATCGCGGCCAACCCTTGGCAGGTGTGCGAAGATCAGTTTAATAAGTGTTACTAGTCTAGTCGTATCTTATCGTTAGGTTCTATCATCTGAGTATATACAATAAGTCATCCAATCCCATTCCCACCCGGGAACCCCATGCCTTGGCTGTGTGAACTCACCTTGGGTTTGCTCGGTATGCTAAGTTACTAGATCAGTCCCCAGTTGGTCAACCAAACCTTACTGTGGTTACCAAAGATTAAATCAGTTACATGTACACACGAATCATGTATTCCATATTCACATTGTACAAGTAGCGTTCACGTAATCACACATCATTATACAAGTTGTAATGAAAGTTCACGTAACATAACAATTCAATCGAAGCTTGCAGTATCATACATACATATCATATCAGTTGGCATCCATATCGTTCGCATATAGGTCATAATCATAAATGTGTATTGTGACAACTCGAACTTTAGACTTACTTTTATGTAACGTTACGTGTCTATGTGATACCTTGAATTAATGAATGTTACGTGAACCTTGTGCATAATATGTTATGTATGTTGTGTATATATTGTATGCATGTATGAAATTGAACCGCACAACACTAGACAACCCGAATTGCACAACACCTTTCGGACCACACAAGCTTATTGGGCTCTACACCTTGCATTCGGATTAGTAAGCACCGAGTTGGGCTCGGCCCACTCCACTTGCACGCGAACAAACACCCATCTAGGGGTTGTTCTCTCATTCTAGTTACAACACATCAAAACACACAACAACCCTAGACACACTCTCTCTCTCTCGTTCCTTTCCCTCTTGAAGCCGACGGCACCCAAAGGCTCACGAGTTTGGAATTGTTCTTGCATCCTCCACCTTTCGGTTAGTGTTTGGTTATTAAATTGGTTGATGTTATGTGGTTTCACATGTTTTAGAATTGCATGATGATAAACTAGGGCTAATCCGGTTAGTGTTTGATGTTAAGTGCTTGCTAAATGATGCTTCGATTATGGGTTATTGAATGTTTGTAAATCGGCTGTTGATTGACGTATGAATGGTTATTCGGGTTGTTGAAATCGGATGAGATGTGATATTGATCTAAACCAAATTGATGTTGTGATGCCTTGCATGCGTGATGATGATGTTTGAATTTATTTGATCGGTTGGTATGATTTGCTATTAGATGATAAGGTTAATCCGATTGAATGTTATATGTTGTTCTTGTTGATTTTAAATTAAATTAGGGTTCATACGATTCATGTTGTTACTGCCTGTTGATCGATATTTTGGTTAACTAAATTGTGGAAACTGTTAATTGATTGGATAATCGTGGAAACCGAATATGTTAATTGATTTGCATAAATGCTTGTAACCGATCTGCATGAAATCAGGAAATTGTTACAGATTGATAGACCAACACGGTTGCGAGTCGATACCTCCAATTGCGACTCGAAACCACAACACTAGCACAAGCAGCACAAGTCGCAACCGAGGTTGCGAGTCCTGTTGCGACTCGTAACCGGACCATGACGAGCCGAGACCAGCTGTTGCGACTCGTAACCCCCTGTTGCGACTCGAGATCGTTAGTTGCGACTCGAAACCCGCCACTTCGCACACACTGTTTTGGACTCACATTGTCACGGGCCCAATTGATTGGGCCAAGTAATTGGACTGGTTCACATATCTGCTAATTGGACTGCTATACTTATTTGGACCGGGCTTTATGGGAATTCGCACAACAGGTTGGGACGGTTAGTATTGGGCTTACTTTTTTAAAAACCGTACAAGTTGTATGTATTGCTTAACTGTCAAATGCTGCCATGATTTATACGTGATTAGTAGCGTGCTAGACTATGTGAAACAAACGTGTATTATCTGAGTCAAGACCTGACTTGTATTATAACCATGATAGGACGTGGGTGACCTTTTACTAGCTTATCTGTACTCTTTGTGTATCTGCCGAGCAAACCAAGGTGAGTTCACACAGCCAAGGCATGGGATTCCCGGGTTGGGAATTGGGTTGGATTATTAAGGTTGAATAGATTCATTCGGATACCATTACTAGACTACCATACCATCGTCCTCGGTTGTGCAGGACACGTACGTAAAACCTATGTACACATATGCTACTCGCTATCCTCGGTTGTGAAGGATACTCACGTAAAACCTGCGTGAACGGATACTCACTACTGCCTCGGTTGTGTCAGGCACTTACGTAAAACCTATGTAAACCCCCGCGTACCCTATTCTCGGTTGTGAAGGATACTTACGCAAATCCTGCGTAAACTTGTACGTATTACTGTTCTCGGTTGTGAAGAACACTTATGGTTACGCATAGTCTAGTGGATTAATAACATGGGAAGCCCCCACCAATAGAAACCTATACTGGCCCAGTAGAGCCACTTGATACTCGTGAACTTACTATTACGCACTTACTTTCTGTGAACTCGCTCAACTAGTTTGTTGATTATTTGCTGCATGCCTTGCAGGACCTTAGGTACTTTATGGAGCTTGCACAAGGAGGAGCAGGTCGTTGTGGACAAGGATTTATGAATGCTTACTAAACTCTTATGATATTTCATACGTTAACACTTATGATTGGGTTTTGCTTAAATGCTTCCGCTACATATACAATGTTTAGTTTTGAACATCAATTATGTCTATGGTTATTAGTAAATGCTATGTTTGATATAATTGGTGGCTTGATCCTGGTCATGTCACGCTCCCAAGCGGTAGTACTCCGCGTGTGGATTTTGGGGGTGTGACAGATTGGTATCAGAGCCATTGGTTATAGAGAACTAGGTTTTAATATGGGAAAACGATTTTATTAAAACCAGACTATAACCAGAACAGTGCTCTCAACGATCCACAACGATGCTTCGCTCCACGTGCAAGACTCGACATCCTAGGTAATAAGGTTTATGTTTATTGCCTGTATGCTAGAACTGCGTAGAACTTTGCTCGCATTACTCTTAGATACGCATGATCCTATTACATGAGAATACCTATGTGCTTACGCTTTTCTGTCATCGCCCTACTCGCGAACCACCCTCACTTACGTTGCTTTTACTATGAAGATCATGTCTGGACGAATCAACATGACTCAAGCCCAGCTAGAGGCTCTCGTTCAAGCTCAAGTTGCTGCGGCACTTGCAGCTGCTCAAGCAGGTAGTATACCCTGCAGTATAGATTCATACTAGGATCCTTAGATCCTGCATTAACTCTCGTATTTAATCTCGTCCTATTCGTACACAATAGGTCAACACGCGCAGCAACCTGTCTGCACTTTTAAGAACTTCATGGACTGCCGTCCAAGTACCTTTAGTGGCACTGAAGGAGCAGTTGGACTCCTCCACTGGTTTGAGAAGCTAGAGTCAGTATTCGAAATGTGCGAGTGCCCTGAGGCACGCAAGGTCAAGTATGCAACTGGCACCTTGGAAGGGATAGCATTAACTTGGTGGAACGCCCAAGTTCAGATCTTAGGGTTGGCAGCTGCTAACGCCACACCCTGGAACGATTTTAAGGAACTTATCAAGAGGGAATATTGTACTCGTGAAGATATTCACAAGCTGGAAGACGAGCTGTATAACCTGAAAATGGTTGGGTCAGAGATTGAAGCGTATACTAAACGGTCTAATGAGCTAGCTGTGCTGTGCCCAACTATGGTAGACCCTCCATACAAGCGCATCGAGATGTATCTCAAGGGGTTGCCGCCAGAGATCCAGAGCCATGTTACTTCGGCTAATCTTGATAACATCCAGGAGATTCAACGCCTCGCTCACCGCATCACAGATCAGGCAGTGGATCAGAACAAACTGCCTAAACGTATCAGCGCTACTGCTACCGTTACTACTTTAGTTACTCCTGCTACTCCCAGTGACAGTAAGAGAAAATGGGATGGGGATTCCAGCAAGGGATCAGCTACAGTTCAGTCTCAGGCCCAGCAGCGGAAGACTGACAGTTATCAGAGTCCCAGCCAGCATTCTTCGGGTAATCACAGGCAGGGCGGATATCGAGGGAACCTCCCAAAGTGCAACAACTGCGGTAGACATCACGGTGGCCAGTGTAACAAGGGTCGCTGTCAAAGATGCCTCAAGATGGGTCATGAGGCTAAGGATTGTAGAAGCCCTCGTCCTGCGAACCAGAACCAGCAGCAGCCACAAGCACAGCAGAATCAGCAGCAGGGCAACAAAGTATGTTTTCAGTGCGGGGCAGAAGGTCACTTCAAAAGGCACTGCCCTCAGTTAAACAGGAACCAGAACAACCATAACAATAACCAGGGCAACGGGAACAACAACGGTGGGAACAACAACAATAATGGCAACGAGGCTAGGGGACGTGCTTTTGTGCTAGGTCGAGGCGACGCAGTGAACGATCCCAACATAGTTATGGGTAAGTTTCTCCTCGACAATATTTACGTTACTGTTTTGTTTGATTCGGGTGCGGATACAAGCTATATGTCTGTGAAAATGTGTCAACTGCTAAGACGTGCACCAACACTCTTACCCACCAAACATGTAGTAGAGTTAGCTAACGGTAAAAGTCTAGAAGCCACGCACGTAGTTCAGGGTTGTAATCTTATCCTAGCTGGTCAAGCCTTCTCTATTGATCTCATTCCCATAATATTGGGTAGCTTCAACGTCGTGATTGGGATGGATTGGCTATCCCAACACCAGGCAGAAATCTTATGCAGTGAGAAGATGATTCGCATTCCACGCTCTGGTCAAGAACCTCTCGAAGTACAAGGCGACAAGAGTGGTGCAGTGGTTGGCATCATCTCTTTCTTAAAGGCGCAGAAATGTTTACGAAAGGGGCACACTGCCATTCTGGCACTCGTTACAGACGCATCAGCAAAGGAAAAGAAATTGGAAGATATTCCAATTGTACGTGACTACCCTCAGGTGTTTCCTGAAGACTTACCTGGCTTACCGCCTCATCGTCAGGTCGAATTTCAAATCGAGCTCGCTCCAGGAGCAGCACCCATAGCTCGCGCACCATACCGTCTAGCTCCATCAGAATTGGAAGAATTGTCAAAACAGCTGCAAGAGCTCTTGGAAAAGGGCTTCATTCGTCCAAGCTCTTCGCCATGGGGAGCTCCAGTACTTTTCGTGAAAAAGAAAGACGGTACGTTCAGGATGTGTATCGACTACCGTGAACTCAACAAGGTAACGGTGAAGAACCGTTATCCTCTTCCGCGCATCGACGACTTATTCGACCAGTTGCAAGGGTCGTGCTACTATTCCAAGATAGACTTGAGGTCAGGGTATCATCAGCTGAGAGTCCGGGATGAGGACGTCTCCAAGACAGCCTTCAGAACTCGTTACGGCCACTACGAGTTTCTTGTCATGCCGTTCGGGTTAACGAACGCACCTGCCGTATTTATGGATCTTATGAACAGGGTGTGCAAACCCTATCTTGACAAGTTCGTCATAGTATTCATCGACGACATTCTGATCTACTCCAAGAGTCAGGAGGAACACGAGCAACATCTTCGTCTTATTTTGGAACTCCTTCGGAAGGAACAGCTGTACGCCAAGCTTTCTAAATGCGACTTCTGGCTTCGTGAAGTCCACTTCTTAGGCCATGTGGTGAACAGGGATGGGATCCATGTCGATTCATCCAAGGTAGATTCGATCAGAAGCTGGCCTGCACCGCGTACACCGACAGAAATACGCCAATTCTTGGGTTTGGCAGGTTACTACAGACAGTTTATCAAAGACTTCTCCAAGATCGCGCAACCACTTACACTACTGACACAGAAGGGTGTCACCTACCGTTGGGGCAACACGCAGGAAACTGCTTTTCAGTATCTAAAGGATAGGCTTTGCAGCGCACCTATTCTCTCATTGCCAGAGGGCACAGATGACTTCGTGGTATATTGTGACGCATCAATACAGGGGCTGGGTTGTGTATTGATGCAGCGGGATAAAGTTATTGCCTACGCCTCTCGTCAACTAAAGGTTCATGAACGGAACTACACGACGCACGATTTAGAGCTGGGAGCTGTTGTTTTCGCGCTTAAGATATGGCGACACTACCTGTACGGTACCAGGTGCACGATTTAGACCGATCACAGGAGTCTCGAGCATATTCTTAAGCAGAAGGATTTGAACATGCGTCAACGACGATGGGTTGAACTACTGAACGATTACGAATGCGCCATCAAGTACCATCCAGGCAAAGCCAATGTTGTGGCTGATGCCCTCAGTCGAAAAGACACACTACCTAAGCGCGTGCGAGCGCTACAGCTTACTATTCAGTCCAGTCTTCCTGCTCAGATACGAGCTGCTCAGATAGAAGCACTGAAGCCCGAAAACGTCAAAGCTGAAGCCTTACGCGGCTCACGACAACGAATGGAACAGAAGGCAGACGGCGCCTACTATGTAATGGGGCGTATTTGGGTCCCACTTTATGGCGGTCTACGCGAACTTGTGATGGATGAAGCTCACAAGTCTCGCTACTCGGTACATCCAGGGTCGGACAAAATGTACCACGACATCAGCACTACTTATTGGTGGCCTAGCATGAAGGCCCACATCGCTACGTACGTTGGAAAGTGCTTGACCTGTGCGAGAGTCAAGGTTGAATACCAGAAACCAGCGGGCTTACTTCAGCAGCCTAAGATACCTCAATGGAAATGGGAAGAAATTTCCATGGATTTCGTTACAGGCCTACCTAGATCCCAGCGTGGGAATGATACCATATGGGTGATCGTGGATCGACTCACCAAGTCTGCACACTTCCTACCTATAAAGGAAACGGATAAGTTCTCCACTCTCGCAGACGTTTATCTTAAAGAAGTTGTTTCAAGGCACGGGGTGCCCATCTCCATCATTTCGGATCGCGATGCACGATTCACGTCAGAGCTATGGCAAGCGATGCATAAATCATTCGGCTCAAGGTTAGACATGAGCACAGCATATCACCCTCAGACGGATGGGCAGTCTGAGCGAACGATTCAAACGCTTGAAGACATGCTTCGGGCATGCGTTATTGATTTCGGCAACGGCTGGGAAAAGCATCTCCCTTTGGTGGAGTTCTCGTATAATAATAGTTATCACACCGGCATTCAAGCCGCTCCATTCGAGGCATTGTACGGGCGTAAATGCCGATCACCTCTCTGTTGGGCAGAGGTGGGGGATAGTCAGATTACGGGTCCAGAGATTGTAGTGGACGCCACGGAAAAGATTGCACAGATACGACAACGTATGGCGGCAGCACGCGACCGTCAGAAAGCCTACGCGGACAAGCGTAGAAAGCCATTGGAATTTCAGGTCGGGGACCGGGTTTTACTAAAAGTCTCACCCTGGAAGGGTGTGGTTCGTTTTGGCAAACGAGGCAAACTAAATCCGCGATACGTCGGACCGTTCGAAATCATAGAAAAGATTGGCAAGGTAGCCTACAAGTTGAACCTACCAGCTGAACTCGGTGCAGTTCACAATGTCTTTCATGTGTCGAACCTAAAGAAGTGTCTATCAGATGAAACCCTCATCATTCCTTTTAAGGAACTCACTATCGACGAGCGGTTGCAGTTCGTCGAGGAACCAGTAGAAATCACGGACCGGGATGTGAAGGTCCTCAAAAACAAGAGAATCCCTCTTGTTCGAGTACGTTGGAACTCCAAACGTGGCCCAGAGTACACCTGGGAACGCGAAGACCAGATGACAGAAAAGTACCCCCAGTTATTCGGAACCAATGCAACCACTACTGAGACTGAAGCTACTACTTCGGAATTTCGGGACGAAATTCCAGATCAACGGGGGGAGGATGTGACACCCCAGGAAAACCAGTGAACGTTACGACTTACCTAGCTTCCTCAATGAGTGCATACAAAATTTCGGGACGAAATTTCCAATTAGTTGGGGATAATGTGACAACTCGAACTTTAGACTTACTTTAATGTAACGTTACGTGTCTATGTGATACCTTGAATTAATGAATGTTACGTGAACCTTGTGCATAATATGTTATGTATGTTGTGTATATATTGTATGCATGTATGAAATTGAACCGCACAACACTAGACAACCTGAATCGCACAACACCTTTCGGACCACACAAGCTTATTGGGCTCTACACCTTGCATTCGGATTAGTAAGCACCGAGTTGGGCTCGGCCCACTCCACTTGCACGCGAACAAACACCCATCTAGGGGTTGTTCTCTCATTCTAGTTACAACACATCAAAACACACAACAACCCTAGACACACTCTCTCTCTCTCGTTCCTTTCCCTCTTGAAGCCGACGGCACCCAAAGGCTCACGAGTTTGGAATTGTTCTTGCATCCTCCACCTTTCGGTTAGTGTTTGGTTATTAAATTGGTTGATGTTATGTGGTTTCACATGTTTTAGAATTGCATGATGATAAACTAGGGCTAATCCGGTTAGTGTTTGATGTTAAGTGCTTGCTAAATGATGCTTCGATTATGGGTTATTGAATGTTTGTAAATCGGCTGTTGATTGACGTATGAATGGTTATTCGGGTTGTTGAAATCGGATGAGATGTGATATTGATCTAAACCAAATTGATGTTGTGATGCCTTGCATGCGTGATGATGATGTTTGAATTTATTTGATCGGTTGGTATGATTTGCTATTAGATGATAAGGTTAATCCGATTGAATGTTATATGTTGTTCTTGTTGATTTTAAATTAAATTAGGGTTCATACGATTCATGTTGTTACTGCCTGTTGATCGATATTTTGGTTAACTAAATTGTGGAAACTGTTAATTGATTGGATAATCGTGGAAACCGAATATGTTAATTGATTTGCATAAATGCTTGTAACCGATCTGCATGAAATCAGGAAATTGTTACAGATTGATAGACCAACACGGTTGCGAGTCGATACCTCCAGTTGCGACTCGAAACCACAACACTAGCACAAGCAGCACAAGTCGCAACCGAGGTTGCGAGTCCTGTTGCGACTCGTAACCGGACCATGACGAGCCGAGACCAGCTGTTGCGACTCGTAACCCCCTGTTGCGACTCGAGATCGTTAGTTGCGACTCGAAACCCGCCACTTCGCACACACTGTTTTGGACTCACATTGTCACGGGCCCAATTGATTGGGCCAAGTAATTGGACTGGTTCATATATCTGCTAATTGGACTGCTATACTTATTTGGACCGGGCTTTATGGGAATTCGCACAACAGGTTGGGACGGTTAGTATTGGGCTTACTTGTTTAAAAACCGTACAAGTTGTATGTATTGCTTAACTGTCAAATGCTACCATGATTTATACGTGATTAGTAGCGTGCTAGACTATGTGAAACAAACGTGTATTATCTGAGTCAAGACCTGACTTGTATTATAACCATGATAGGACGTGGGTGACCATTTACTAGCTTATCTGTACTCTTTGTGTATCTGCCGAGCAAACCAAGGTGAGTTCACACAGCCAAGGCATGGGATTCCCGGGTTGGGAATTGGGTTGGATTATTAAGGTTGAATAGATTCATTCGGATACCATTACTAGACTACCATACCATCGTCCTCGGTTGTGCAGGACACGTACGTAAAACCTATGTACACATATGCTACTCGCTATCCTCGGTTGTGAAGGATACTCACGTAAAACCTACGTGAACGGATACTCACTACTGCCTCGGTTGTGTCAGGCACTTACGTAAAACCTACGTAAACCCCCGCGTACCCTATTCTCGGTTGTGAAGGATACTTACGCAAATCCTGCGTAAACTTGTACGTATTACTGTTCTCGGTTGTGAAGAACACTTATGGTTACGCATAGTCTAGTGGATTAATAACATGGGAAGCCCCCACCAATAGAAACCTATACTGGCCCAGTAGAGCCACTTGATACTCGTGAACTTACTATTACGCACTTACTTTCTGTGAACTCGCTCAACTAGTTTGTTGATTATTTGCTGCATGCCTTGCAGGACCTTAGGTACTTTATGGAGCTTGCACAAGGAGGAGCAGGTCGTTGTGGACAAGGATTTATGAATGCTTACTAAACTCTTATGATATTTCATACGTTAACACTTATGATTGGGTTTTGCTTAAATGCTTCCGCTACATATACAATGTTTAGTTTTGAACATCAATTATGTCTATGGTTATTAGTAAATGCTATGTTTGATATAATTGGTGGCTTGATCCTGGTCATGTCACGCTCCCAAGCGGTAGTACTCCGCGTGTGGATTTTGGGGGTGTGACATGTATTCAAGCAACACTAACACTTAGCACTTATCAGTTATTTCGAGCTCACATATGTTCACAGTTTTCATGTACAACCCGAACCGTGCATAACAAAATAAGAGTTAAACATGCCAACCAACCCATGCCTTATAAGTCATAAATAATCAATATCACCTGTCCCAGTTATGCCTAGTTATCCATCCACAAAAACTTACCTAGTTTACTGTGCTTGATTACCCTCTTGACGAAACACACCGTTCCACCGTGATCCCCCCCTTTCGACGAAACACTTCCGGTTTCGTCGGGAGAGATGTTTCGTCGAGCTGTTTGCTTCGCCGGCCAAAAATATTATCAAACAAACAAACAACAAAAGATTATTGGACCGACAATTGTTTAAAGCTAACAAAAGGTTACTGGACCGATTCATTTTTGGTGGGCGGCAAATGCATATGGGGTCACTAAACTTCTTGGGCTTGACACAATGTTCACATGCTACATTCTGATAACATCTTTTTTCCAATTTCCAATGACCGACAATCATGTGCACCTTACAATCATCATTAATATACAATTAAAGGGGCATCAAAAGACACACACATCAGAGGCAATGCACAATAGTCAACATCGGTTTTTTTTTTTTTTGAAGAAGCATAATCATCACGTGGCCACCATGACTTAGTTATTTTCTTTTGAAGTTCAATCATAATCAATAAGATATACATAGTATCACACCAAGATTAAACCATAGCCTATTCCATCCACAAGCACAACAAGCAGATTAACCAAGCATGATTTAATATAAACTAACCGCAATATGAGGTGCCTAATCCGAGGGATAGAAGTGCTTCAGGTGATGGGGTTGACTGCCGTGAATCGCACAAGGGGGAGGGAAGGTTGTTAGGTTTTTTTTTCTTTTTGTTAACTCCTATGTTACGTAACCCTAATATACAAATAACAAACAACAGTGGGCCGAAGACTAACTTGAGCACGGGCTGAATTGATTTGGAGTTAAAGAGGGTGTGTGTGCATGCAATTACAACTCCAGCAAAGGCCGGCCCACTTCTAAGGTTCAGTTGGACTTTACAAGATCCATACATAAGTGTGATTTGATTAAACATATACGCGTGCTAGGGTTGGTGTGTGAAGATGTTTTGTAACCAAAATGAGAGAACAACCCCTAAAGTGGGTGTTTGTTTGCGTAGAAAAGGAGTGGGCCGAGGGGCCGAAGACTCTCTTGGGCTGCCCAATGATCCGTGTGCAAGGAATAAGGCCCGAATGGGCTTGTGCGGTCGTGTGAGAGTTGTGCGTTTGGGCCATTATATACATACATACATACATACATACATTACATAACACAAAGCACATAATCATAACAATCATGCATTAAATCAATTAATATAGCTCACATAAGCACGTAACGTTACACAAAATAGGTTCGAATTACGAGTTGTCACACATATGTCTGTCGACTTCGTCTTGTATCGAGTCTTGTAACAAGTATGATAGATCAGGGCACGAAGATCGAGAAAAACGAGAAACATGTAAGATGGACCATTTCGCACGAAATGGAAAGTCCATTTCGCACGGAATGAGCTGCCTATATATATGTGTGCTTGATCTTTCATTTGTAACTTTGAATTCCGGGAGCCGAGGTGCTGCCTAAGTGTCTCTAGCCTGTAAAACGCTTTCAAATCAATAAACTAGACAGTTAATGTGTATATCAAGCTGATTCAAAGTCGATACGTTAGTTTTCGCCTCTCGTATTGATCGAGAACTCTTCTGAACGACTCGTTTTGGTCGTGCAAACGATCCTACAGTTTTATTATAATAGGATTCCTGACTTGTAAGTTTTTTAAAAAAAAATATTTAATCAAAAATAGTCATGAACCTTAAAAATATTTTCTTTTATAAATCATACTAAAATTTATAAGAAATCAGATGATATAACAGAATAATGCATAGGTAAATAAATAACCAAGTAAAATGAGTTTGTATAAAATATGTTGTTTGTAAAACAGTATTTTGATAAAAAGGTTTGTAATATATATATAAAAATATACTTTGGTTTTAAGAAAGTCGAATAAATAATATATTAAAATATATTTCAGTTCCAAAATCGTTAAACAAATAGTATATTAAATATACTTTAGTCGTCAAAATAATAATTTTCAGTAGTATATCAAAAGTATACCTTGGTTTTATTAATAACATATTAAACTATGCTTTGGTTTTATAAATAACATATTAAACTATGTTTTGGTTTTATAAATAACATATCAAACTATGTTTTAATAATTAACAAAATATAAGTTGGTTTTGTACAATATCACACATGAGAGCATATTAAACTATACCTTTGGGAGTATAACAAAGTATACAATAAAAATGTGATTTGGAATTCATTCAAACCTTAGTGCATCAAACTACACCAATTGAGACTATAGAAATACCATAAAGGCAATCTCTATTTTGATAAAATATCGGTTTCTGACATTCCTTACAACAGGAATGGGGTGTCTAATCCTATAGCGCTATATCATACTACCAACCGGTCTGGTGAACATAAAATAAGTACTATCCAACAATTAATTTTATAATCTTTGAAAAATTAGAGTTTAAACCATAAATAATCATTCAGTTTGTCAAAAGATAAGTACTAATATGTATAATCAAATTACACTTTGAAATCATGAACATAACAAATAGGTACACATATTTCACCCCAAAACATTTGAAAACAGTAAAAGAGGGGACTATGTACTCACTTGAGGATGCTTAGAAGTCTTGAATAACGATCAAGCAAAGCTAGAGGGATTACGGAAATCAATCGGCACCTAATATAAGCAAGTATGTAAATAAACCGGACCTAAATCGGAAGATCAGTTAGGATGAGGTTTCGTAAACCAAATGAGTATTGGAACTCATATGACATGTTTTAACAAAGCCTACATACTAAATCGAAATCTAGCCTAAGTGCTTACGACCCATTACGACCCGTTTAGGTAGCTTATGCTACTTTAACGCATCGTTCGCGTAAAACGTGTTCGGACTGCCTAACTAGTCCTATGACAAGTATTATATGCCTTAACATGTCTAATACTGTTACCTAATTAGTTTATATATAAAAATTTAGGTTACATATGCTTAAAATGAATTTATGCGTAAAAAGGGCATTTTGGTCATTTTCCTAAGGCATATAAACTACCTATCATACAACTACTTAAACGAAGTGACCATAAGGTATAACCTCGAAAGGTTATTCCCTATACAACTATGGTCACTAAACATGTTTGGTCGGATCCTAATGATCGACCAAACGGGTCTAGTTCGAAAGTCTAAGCGGTTACTTAGACCGCTTGACTTACGACTCTATACAAGCACTAAACTAAAAGCGACGAGCTAAACATGTTGAAACATGTCTAGTTAAGTTAGAAAACAGTTTTTGATATCAAAACAAAGTGTTTTGATACCCAAGAGTAGTTTGGTTACAAAATACGCATGAATACGCATTTTGGCCGAAACTATGACTCGTCACTACGCCTAATCAACGTGGTAATCAGTAGGTATAGTCACAAGGAACTATAACCATCGTGATTACGCTCACGTTGCGAAGTTCAAACAAACTTCGTGTTGACCATAAACTGGTCAATGCAGAAAGTCCAACACGGTTTGACTTTCATGCTTGAAATACATAAAAAGCATGAAAGAAACTTACAAAGGGTCCAAGCTAGGAAGATCTTGAGCCAAAATACTCAGGTATGAAGCAAAGGCTTCAACTTAGAGCATAATTCAGATCAAGTGTGAAGAAAATGAATGAAGGGTTTCAATCTTGAGCCAAAATACTCAGGTATGAAGCAAAGGTTTATATAGATTTCGAAGAACCGTTAAGATCGTTTCTCGAAGTTTGAGCTTCAATCTAGGCCTTACACTTGGGCACAAGGTTTTGCAATACATAGGGTACTCAAAACCAGCCCATAGAGTGCAAATACAATGGTTAAAAACCATTAAAACCAGTTCAAGAGACCAGATTCAATGTTTCTGCAATTTCTGCTACGCTGGTAAGGCTTACGGACCGCATCCACATATCCACACGGTCCGCATGGACCTTGCAGATCAGCAACTTTCACAAATTGGCAAAACAGGCCCTTGTGACTCCATACTTGATATTCGATGCATTTTTGACACGTTTAAGCCTCGTTAACCCCATTTCAAAGCTGTAAAATGAAGATAAAGTATAGGGAACTTGAAACATGCTCAAAACCATCTCAGATGTTGGTTCGTTTGGTCGTACGGTTGCGTTATTCGGGTATTTACGACGGAAGTCGTAACAGACGCAAAAACGATCCAAATTAAGCGACGAATGGAATTTTATCATGCCAATCACTAAAATACTATATTTTAATGATTACATAAATTTTTGAATGTCTGGATATATTCAGAACGTAAGATATGCGCGAAAATGCAAACTTATGCACTTTTTGACGCTTTTAGTCCCTATTGATCAATAAAGTTTATTTTAGCATACCGAACACCTCAAAGCGTATTTCTAAGCTATGAAAAGGATGTTTATGGTATGTTTAGCTTATGATCAAGTTCCGGAATGCTCGTTACCACACGAATCAGCATACTTTCGTAGTTTGACACAAATAGTCCCTGCGATCGAATAAATTTGATTTCAACACACTAAACCATCCAAAACTTATTTCTAAGTTATGTAGAGGTTATTTAAGGTATGTTAAGCCTATGTCACTATCCCGGAGTGTTTGTCACGTTAAACTGATTATGTTTACGTATCAGTTCGCGTATAACTTTCCAGAAAGCGATTTAGAGCTCGAAATTGAACAAGAATTGATATGTGCAAACGATACATATATTTATACAAATCCTAAGTATGAAATACAATTTTTCATTGGTTTGGTATTTGTTTGATGGTTGAAGTGACACAGGTGTCACATCATTACCATTCATTAATATTTCATAAGATTACAATAATACGAAATCAAAATAAACTAATAGTATTCTGTGTATGGGATTACATCAGAGTTGTACCCATCGCTTTGTTCCTCACTTTCTTCAGATTCATCATCATCATATTTTTTATTGGCGTATAATGCCATCACTCGTCTCTTCTTTGCTGCAGCCTATACTTGAATATCGTTGCAACCTTGGATCTTGCATCGTTCGAAGGTGCTAATCACAGAGTTGTTCAAGGAGATATAGCCTCTCTGTCTTCAACATTTCCTCCATCGGCAACGAATATTTTACCCTGTGTCGATAAGTCACTTCAACCGTTTCTGCTTCTTCATGGACCACCGAACTGCTAACTGTTGTTAGAGGAGTATCGTCAATATCATCATCATCTTCTGCTTGAAATTTTCTCTCCAATCTTCTTATTACCGTTCGAGTTCTTTCACAATTGTTGGCCATTGGAATCTCAAGGGCCAGAATATCCCTCTGAAACCCTTCATCCATACTAAGTATGGCTTTGATTGTCCTCACCTTCACCCTTCTCCTATCAGAGAACTTTAGGATGAAACGTCTCTCCGACCTTTCAAACCTCATGTTCTACTTTTGTATGTCTTTTTTATTCCCGCCATGTAGGATGAAGTCCTATAAAGTGACAGGTATTTATGGCGTTTTGAAAAAATAAATAAATTCAATTTCCCATGTAGTGGCTTTTAATATAATAAATGTTAGTAATAATGTTCCCGTCGCTTCATTTTACTGTATGTAGTTACTGTTTTTTGTTTCGGTTTCATCTGTTTATGGATGTAACACGTCCCATATTTATGGCTGTAATTATGGCGTTTTGTATTTCCAATGGCGTTTAGATAAAGATGACACTTTGTTCTATTCTCTTGCAGATTGTTTTATACTTTTTATTAGATTTATTATAATAGTACTTGTCCAATGTAATTTTATTATAGTTTGGTAGTTCTATAGCATGATGGCGTTTCACAAGCATTTGCCCTTTTGGCGTTTTATTATATTTTTAGAGAATTAATGTATTTTGTTCCTAGCTGAAAATTACATAACAAACAACAGAAAAAGAAAATTAAAAAAAATAGAAACAATTTATCTTCCAAATCTTCACTGTCATCAGTCTCTTTCTTCTTTTGAAACTACAAGAACTGTCACAAACAAATGGCGTTTTGGTTTTGGTGTGGTTTTTTGTTGTTCGTGTGTTGAAGTGGGTTTGTGGATGTTGGAGACATAGATCGCCGATGTGTGGGTGGATGCTATTTGCCTGTCATCTTCATTATTATCATCGAGGCCAAAGTAGCATTTACACTGGGATCAGTCTCTTCTCCTTATCCAAATCTTCTTCAAGAACAAAGAAGACAAAATGACATATCGGTGTCATCAGTCTCTTTTTCTTGAAATTTGTCCATCTCATGCAGCAAAATCTTACTCCCCCCAGCTAACAAACCATTCAGCGAAACTTCATGCAGAACATTACTGGGTATCCAAGAAACGATGTTTACCATCGTTGATTTTTCTAACTTTTTGGCATTTTACAGTGAGTGGTATTTATGAAACATTGTGTTTGTGTTTTTTTGGTGTGATTAACGGAAGGTGCTGAGACGTTTCTCTTTATAGGATGTTTTTTGGCGCGTAGTTTAGGCGGGATATTATTATAACAATAAATGCAATTAACAAAGTATCCGGTTTTGCTCAGCTTTATCTGTTAAGTCTGTAAAGCTTGGCGTTTATATATTATGGTGTTTTACGTTTTATGGCGTTTTTGTAGGCTAAGACCTTAACTAAAACGCAGAAAAAACTACGCAGTAATAAAATTGGCGTGTTGTATTTACTTGGCGTTTTATGTATGAAATGATGTTTACCCTTTTTACCCTTAATGAAGCGCGTCCACGTAATAAAATTGATGTTATTTACGAAAATGCCACCGCGCCAATCTAGTTCATAGATTGTTTTGATCGGACGATCCATAAGCGTTCTCACTGTTCTCACACTTTTCACCATTTTTCCTAAATCCTGACCCTATATATATATGTTATCGACCATTTTCTGAGCGTATATATCCTTACTAATATCTTGCTTTTGACTGTTTGCTTGTGATCAGGATACTGGATCGGGATATTGGTAATATCCTGGGCGATATCCTGGTTAACTAAATAATCCACATGCAGGTAAGAAGCTGTAGGTCACTAACGGTCAGATGGACTTCTTCTCCTAGAGACTCGGACAAATCGGTTATTTGAGAGACGTTGGACCCGAAAGACCAGGTCTACAACGTTCAAGTGGGGAATATCCGCCGGATCCCGGTTTAATAGGATAGTTGGTTATATTTCTTTTACTATAAATAGATGGGGTGGATCAGATTAAGGCACGCAACTTTACACTCACACTCTTTCGCACACTTTAGCTCTCTAGCTTCTAGCAAACACTGTACACAAACACTTGTACTCGAATTACATTGTAACACCTAGTTGATCCACATTACATCCTGCACTGTATCTGACATTTGAAGTAATAGAAGAACAAGGCAGCTGCGATTGTCAGCTCCCGAGGTTTTGTGCCGACGATCTAGATTGATCAAGGGCTTTCCTCGTACATCACGTGTCAACCTTTACTTTTTTGCTCATTGTTTGATTACAGATACAGCTCTATATCCTGAGCCGTATCCTGAAACTGTTTTTTGCAATCAATTTGATTAGCATTTTTTCGACACTCATTTCTAGCACACTACCTCACTTAACTAATTTAATCACTTAATTGCTTCGGTAATTTTTTACCAAAACAATTTGGCGCCCACCGTGGGGCAAGTGTTGCTATTTTTGCTAAAACCTTTAGTAAATTCATTACTCGGTTTTCTATTGTCAATACTTTTTGCTACACTACTTACAATGGCCTCAAGATCAAACATGAGCTCTTCCACCATATCTGCTATAACCTCTGCAACGATTGGTTCGGTGCTTCCACCTCCCCCTCCACGAATGCAAACTTCTTCGCACGGAATTGAAAGTCATGTGGCTCGGGATGTTATCCCCGCTCTCAGTACCCATGGATCTGGTCCTATTTTGGCTTCTAATGATGAAATTATGAATTTGTTTGGTAGTGTACAGGAACAGATGAGGTAGCAGCAGGAAACTAATCGGATGCTGATGAGAGAGATACAACTCTTGAAGTCCGGCCCAAGTAGACCTGCTGAAGAAACTGTCACTCCTTTGCAGCCTAGAGCTTTGAACTTCAGTTCTGCAGTTTACACTGAAGATAACCGGGGGAATATCGTGCCAAGCCATTCTCAGAATCATACTCCTGAGATACCCTCCTCGGTTAGGATGTCAACTGTGAGGAGCTCAGGATATGCTTCAGGATATGGCCAGAATCCTCAGACCGGTAACATGTCAAATAATAATACTCTTGCTACTAACAATAATGGGTCTTTGCAGGATGCAGGTATGACGTCAACATTTACTAGGGAGCTTCAGAAATTGAAGGACATGATATCCAGTGTACCTGGAGTGGTCCAGCCAATTCCGGAAGTATCCCAAGACAGCCACAGGATATCCCGCTTTGCATATCCTATCTGTGATGCTGAAATCCCAAAGAGATTTCAAACCCCCAACATGAAGCTGTATGATGTGACTACGGATCCTGAAGATCATATTGCCAGTATAGGGAAAGAATGGAGATTAACCCTATCCCTCCGGAGCTCAAGGAAGCATGCTTGTGCAAGGGTTTCGGATCTACCCTGACAGGATCAGCCTTAAAATGGCTGTTAAATGTTCCTCCTCACTCAATTACTTCATTTGCTCATTTGGTTAATTTATTTAATAGTCAGTTTTCTTGCAGCCGGAGTTTTGAGAAACTAACCAGTGATCTTTACAGGATAACTCAAGGACCTCAGGAATCCTTGAGGGATTACGTGAATAAGTTTAGTCGGGAATCCTTGGATATCCCACATCTTGATGTTGCAATAGCTGTGCAGGCTTTTAAGATGGGATTACAAAAGGATTCTCAGTTTTATTAGGATCTTGTAATGAATCCCTGCAGGAATCTCGACGAAGCTCGTAACAGGGCCTTGAGATATATTCGCTTGGAAGATGACAAAAAGATGCAAGAGAGAATGAATTCTACCTCAACCTATGAATCAACCAACAGGAAATCAGAATCCTCGTATAAACCATATCGCTCTAAGCCATATAGCAGAAATGACAACAAGAAAGTGAATGCTGTTGAAGACGAGGATCCTGAAGAATATCCTGAATTATCTAAATACTGCTTTTCTGTTAACATACCTGAGTTAATGTATGCTATGCAGGGTTTAGGAGACAAAGCTAGGTGGCCTCGAAAAAATCAACAAAAAGCTGATTGGAAGGATAAATCCAAATAGTGTGCCTTCCATGAAGATTTCGAACATGTGACCGAGGATTGCATTGCTTTAAGGAAATAAATAAGCTACCTATTGAGCAAGGGGTATATGAAGGATTTGCTGGGAAGAAAGAAGAATAAATGGCAGGATCTTGAGAAGGATCCTGAACGAGCAACATCACCCCCAACAGATGCCAAAATAATTAACTTTATTTCAGGAGGATCTGACATTTGTGGGACTTCATATTCTGCGGCCAAGAGACATGCAAAGGAGGCTAAGACTGAAAGGGGAGACAAACCAGCAAGGATGACTACCCTTACGACTGATAAAGTGATCACTTTCGACAGTGATGACAGGGATACTGTGCAGGATCCTCACCATGATGCTCTCGTAATAACATTATATGTTGCTAACCATTTTGTACGCAAGATATTAGTGGATAATGGCAGCTTTGTCAACATAATTCAGCTGGAAACATTGAAGAGGATGAATGTATCTCCGATGGACATTACTTCGAAATCCACCGTGCTCGTTAGCTTCAGTGGGGAAGCTAGGAATACCGTAGGGGAGATAAATTACCAGTATATGTTGAAGGGGTCAACTCGATACAACGATTCTGTGTGATGGACTCCCTATCCTGTTATAACATCATACTAGGCAGGCCATGGATCCATGATATGAAGGCCGTGCCATCGACTTATCATCAGTGCATCAAGATCCCTACCCCTTGGGGGGTTGTCAAGGTTGATAGTGATCAGCAGGAGGCGAAGGAATGCTACTCATCCTCAATGAAATCCTCAACCAAGCCTAATGCAGCATAGCAATTAAAGATGCGGGCCCAGGATATTATGGAGGCTTCGGAGTAGGATGTAAAGAAAGTTATCCTGGATCAGGATAATCCGGATATCTCGGTGCTCGTAGGAACCAATATCCCTCAAGATATTGAAAATCAATTGACTAATTTTTTGAAATGCATGATGTCAACATTCGCATGGAAGCACGAGGATATGACAGGTATTTCCAAGGATATTATAACACATAAGCTCGGTATTGACAGGTCGTTCAAGCCGGTCCAACAAAAGAGAAGGAAATATGCTCCGGAGCGAAATGTGATCATCCAAGAGGAAGTTGAAAGACTACTAAGGAGCAAGATGATTAGAGAAGTGAAGTTTCCTAAATGGCTTGCGAATGTAGTCGTGGTACAAAAGAAAAATGGGAAATGGAGAGTTTGTGTAGACTACACAGACTTAAACAAAGCCTGTCCGAAAGACCCGTTTCCTATACCTCATATTGATTCAATGGTAGATGCTACCTGTTTTGGTCAAAAATCACACAAGGATAATGTAACCAAACTTTATGTAAACGGGGTATGATGCTTGGTTAATTATGAAAGTAAAGGATCACTTCTGTGATAAAGATGCAAAGACACAATGATTTATACGAGGAAAAAGCCCTTGATCAATATATGACCTCCGGCACAAAAAACCTCGGGTGATGGCAACTACCGATCACCAAACTTCAATATAAGAACAAAATGGTTACAACTTTGGATGATAATGAGTTGAGTACAAGGATCACTATTGCTTCGGGTGTCTAAGTGTGTGAGAGTTGCGTTGTATGTCGTGTGTCATCTTCCAAATGATGGAGAGTGGTATTTATACAAGTGTAGGTGACCTATTTTAGGTAAAAGGACTAATTATCAGCTCATTACCCCTTTAGAAATAAAAGACAATCTAGCCTAAATTGCCGCCCATAAATCAAGCCATGTTTCCATATCCTGTGCAACGTCTATCTCCGATTAAGCTCTTGCCATAATTGTGAAGACGCGTCCCTTGATCATGATGCTTAGAGCGTATCCTGCTAGATATTCCTGCAAAAATAACATTGCATTAAGCGAAGATGATCGTTAGTATGAGGATCCTATAATGTCTCATGATCCTGATCCTGAAGTCCTGCTGAGGATCACTGTCTGCCAAAGAAACAAGGATCACTGGTTAGGATCACGTGTAAGGATCACCTATAATAAAAATCCAGCCCTAACAATTGCCCCCAAAATATAAGGAGTTTATTGTAAATTGACGAGTTATATTTTGTTTCGATCTTATCTCCAACGGGCGACTCCGAATAACTAGCCGTTACACATGGACTAGCCGTTGTGATCATTACGTCATAGATGTGACAATCCCTGCAGATCATGATTATAAATAGGAGATAGGGTGAGGATCAGTTTGTATTTAAATTCAGGATATACTCCCTTTATATTCTCCACCGAAGATTGATCAGGTATTCTCCTCTTCTCTCTTTCCTTTCTATATTCTCTTTGCTCTGTTTTTTGCTCCGTCTCTGTTTCTGTTCCGTCACAAACATGTTGCTCCGGAATTCTCCACACAAGGATTCCAAGAAGGATAGTCCCCTAAAAGGCCAGGGGATTATCAAGGATTCCCCTACAGAGCGATGTTGCTTTACTGACGTTCACGTAGACAGAATTCGTCATTGCTTTCCGGCGAATACTGTTTTCAAATCCTTCGTTCCTACAGCTTTAAGCGACTTTGTTTCAGATGTTTGGGTGGCTTTTCCTGCTACCCCGTTCACCATAGGGTTTTCATATCCTTTTCCAGATTTTACCCAGTCTTTCTTTTCCTTAACCGGCATTTCTTACATCCAAGCTATGCCGATGATCTGGAGGGTTCTGTATACCTTCGAGAGGATCATCGAGCAGGAAGGGATTGATCTGGGGATGGCGGAGTTGGCCAATCTTTATGATCTCACCACATTTGGTTTTCACCGGTATTTGTTGAAACGGAAAGCCGGGGAGGATCATCCTGTCTTCAAGGTCACTAAGAACGATACAAACTGGAAGCGTCGCTTTTTCTTTGTTAGGAGGGATTCCATCCCAGATGGGAAGGATCTGCCCAAGGAATGGGCCACTCATGGTAGGATAGAGGATCCTCGAAGGATCACTATCAGCCCTGTCTCATATAATGAGGATCACTAATATCTCTTTTTATCTCTTGTGCAGCTATATCCATTGCTCATCTGAAATTAAGCCCTGCTGCAAAAGAGAGAGTCCTAGCTTTTAAAAAGCTTAATCCTGAAGTCAGAAGTTTCCAAGTCACCGTCCAAGATTCTCAAGAAGTATCCTCTGCATCTGCCACTATGTCAAGTAAGTATCCTTATAGAAAATAAATTATATGTAGGATTGTTTGATTAATAAAGCAACTTATCTTGTTTTTTGATTGTGTAGGTGCTGGAAAGTCTGCCAGGTCTGTCAAATCTGCTTCTAAATTTGGGATAGATGATCTCACCAACGTCAAGTCTTCGAGGAAGAAGGCTCCTGCTGCCAGTCCTTCAGTTTCAGCCCCCAAGGCACCTATCCGGGGCAAGGGAAAAAAGAGGAAAACCTCTGAAGATCTCCAAGGATTTCCCCTCATCCGTCAGCAATTCCTTGACTACGTGAATGGGGTAAGGATCACTGCCCCTGTTGGTTATCCGTTTCGAATATCCTGTTTGTGTATCCTGTTTCTTTGAGGATCATCCGGTTCTGAACTTACCTTATTTCCCTCTTTGCAGAAACTTGCCGAGATCGAGACCTATCTTGGCCATGTTGAGGATCAAGAGAGCCAGA